>NW_027657617.1:0-23476 GCF_964235325.1 Thermobia domestica | reverse complement strand
GGTGGAGTGAAAAAGCCCCATCGTTACAGGCCTGGTACTGTGGCTCTCCGAGAAATTCGTCGTTACCAGAAGAGCACTGAATTGCTCATCCGCAAGCTGCCCTTCCAACGACTCGTCCGAGAAATTGCACAAGATTTCAAGACAGATCTTCGCTTCCAAAGCTCAGCTGTCATGGCTTTACAGGAGGCAAGTGAAGCTTACCTTGTAGGGCTTTTCGAAGACACCAACTTGTGTGCTATTCACGCAAAGAGAGTCACAATCATGCCTAAGGACATTCAGCTTGCTCGCCGCATCCGTGGGGAACGTGCTTAAGTTTGAAGTTCTGGCACTGAGTTCAAAAACGGTCCTTTTTAGGACCAATACACTACTTAGAGATGCTGTTATCCTAACAAGGATCTTGTCCATACTTGTTATCTTTTTTTTTTAAATTCTCACGCCGTATGTTGCATAGTTAATACATCTACCTTCGTTTTCCTCTCGTTTCGTATATCATCCTATCTTTCAAGTATATTCTTTAGTTTTCCCCTATGTTTACCGATTGATTATCTTCGTTTTATGTGGTCAAGGATTCGATTTTGCCATATGTTGCATAAGTTAACTTCGATTCAACCACTGTTTGCCCTTCTCAACGTTATTAATCTCATAGAACTCGCAGGCGAAATATGTACTTCTTCCAAGGTAGCAAAAGTAATATTTTCTCAGAGGTCGCTGCTGTTGAATGCAAACGTTAAACTAAACTTTCTTTAAGTGTCTGTTTGTACTTAACATCAGTTCAATTGTACACCTACATTTCTGCTGGTGTTACTATTTTTCTTTATAGCAATATTACGAATTATAAGACGGTATCCGTGGTTATTAGCGTGTTCCCTTTTCCTAACACTTTCTCATTACACCAGTATTTCCATCATTCATTAGGCGTAATCACCCGTCTCCTTTATCATAAAAATCATAATAGTACGACGTTAAATTGAAACAGTCTACTTCACTTTCACGAGTTGTAATAAGTTCGAACATTTCTTTCACCCCAGCCTTGAAAAGAGTTGATTTTAGTTTAGTGTCCCTTTCAGCAGCAAGGCTGTTTCAAACGTGGACCTACTTATTAACGTGCAATGCGAAACATTTGAGCTCCCACCGAGAATCGAACCCAGTCAGCCTGCAAAAGTTTTTCTAACAAATGCATTAAGTGCGTTTTCTGTACTGTTTCGCTACTTGAAGATAGGAACAAGGAAAAAGTAAGTGATCACAAATTGACATTACGTAATGTGTTCCCCATTTTTTTTCGAGTACACCATTCTTGACACCCGTGAAAGCTTTCTTTCCCCACCCTCAATTCCCCTCTGTTATAAAGCACTTACATCAAGAAGTGCTTCGGTTAAAAAGAAAACTCAAAGTCCCTTGCGTGTATACTATACATTGCTATGAATGAACATGTGATAATGATAGGAAAAGCACAATTTTACTCTTCTCAAAGTATTTGATGGCTCTAAAAAGAGCCGTTTTAAAATGTCAGATGATTTACTGACACATTTACTTCTTCTTTGGTGCAGCCTTCTTAGCACTTTTCGGTTTTGCTGTAGCCTTCTTTGGCTTCGGGGCCTTTGGCTTCTTGGGAGTTTTTGCCTTCTTCACTTTAGATGGTGATTTCTTAGGTTTGGGAGCAGCAGCCTTTTTCTTTTCACCAGTCTTCTTGGGACGTTTAGCTGCTGGCTTTTTCGCAGGCTTCTTCTCCTTTGATGCTGATCGTTTCGCCTTGGTTGAAGATCCACCTTCAGGCTTCTCCTTCAGCGATGAAGCACTAAGCTTAAACGATCCAGATGCACCTTTTCCCTTGGTCTGAACCAAAGACCCAGAAGCACTGCACTTCTCAAGTATTTCTTGATAAATGGAGCAAGCTTCTCGGCATCCACTTTGTAGTTCTGAGAGATGTATTTCTTAATAGCTTGCAGTGAACTTCCTCCCCTTTCCTTCAAATTCTTGATGGCGTTGTTCACCATTTCTGATGTTCTTGGATGAGAAGGTGTTGTTTTTGGTTTCTTAGGCTTTGCAGACTTCTTAGGAGAAGCCTGTGCCGGGGCTGCAGGTGCTGATGCCGTATCTGCCATTGCTTTCTGCAATAAACTCAACGATACTGAAGAATGAAATTTTCGCTGGCAGGCAGCGTTGAGTTTGGTTACGGAGCGCGGACCGGATAGAAAGCACTTGCTGAGGCGGGCTGAGGTAAACAGAAGTTCGTAGTTGCCACAACGATAAGTGTGTTTCCTTCTATTTTGATAAACGATTTTTTTCAGGTATTCAATGAATGCACCAGATCCTATTCTTCCTTACTGGCTAGAAGAAACTTTATTCCACATAACTCAAAAGGCATTTGTTTTTATTCGCTTTTCTATTTTATGTTTCAGTCATTGCTAAGTCGGTCACACTACTTTTTCACCCTCCTTGTGCTTATAATTTTCATAATTTAACATGGAAATACTTATCAATAAATAATTATATTACCATGGTAATTAACTTCAATCCTTCCTGTGATTATACGCAAAGTACCATCTTCGTACTGCTTACTATAGTTCAATGAAGGGAATCTATAAAGTAACGCGTGTCGCACACATCTGCCTTGCAAACTCCCTGGCCTACTTCCAATGTATAGACTTTTATTTCAAATCCTGATTTAATTTCATAATTTTCTGTAGATTTTAACATTTTATTACCCAGCTTCTTAATACGAATGACAATCAAGCCTAAATATTTATTCCCTTTAACTTTATTTTTCTTTTTTATTTTGTGCCTTGTTTCATATTTGTTCTTACGTTAGCAATTAACGCACTTACCGTAGTTATGTATGAACAGGTTGTTTCTATATTTATTTTATTCCAAATAAATTAAATATATATACGGATTATTTTATGGTAGTTGATATTTTCTGTTGTTTCCTACGTGAATTGAGGAAACGCACGGACTTTCGCCTAATTCTTGTGCTACTTTCATATGTCTGTATCTGTCGAATGCTGTCGATCTGTCGAAATGTGTATTACTATCTGTCGATTCATCGAGTGAACTGAATTCGTTAACCATTTCACCAGGCGCGCATGCATTTTTTTTTTCTTCTAAGGGATCCAAGCTTCGGGGGGCAAGGTTCCAATACTACAAGCCACTATGTCTATATACTATTATTCTGCATTCGAAAACACGATAAATATTCCACTTACTTTTTCACAAAAACATGATACAGACAGAGTACAGATGAAGTGTAAGATCAGATTTATATTGATGATACATCAATATTTTCCCTGTTAATAACTACATTTAATGAGAAAGTCTGCAAATGTATGTTCACTTAGGAACTTTTGCGAGGAGTCCGCACCCGGTGGACACCCCGTGAGTACGCCTCTGCACTTGACTATACTTCGAATTATACTGCAAACAGTTGTATTTTAGTTTCCCCGTTTAGTTCATCGATATCATTAACACAAAGAAAATAGATGTTATAGATGCGTATTCTCAGTTCTCGCTTTATATCCGGACGTCTGCAAAAATCTACTCCTTTTCTTTCTTTCACGCATCCACCAAACTAACAATGATTTGTATTATAATATTTGCGCATAAAATGTATATCTCATACCTTCCATGTTCTCAAGTATTCATAGACAAAAACGGTTACTTTCTGCGAACAAATTGTCCAAACACAGTGCAAATGTCATCTATAGATTGTCCTGGTTCCGTCTGCGTGTACATAACAATGCGTCATAATCATACATTGCACATTAAGGATATCAATTAATCTTCCCAAATTCCTAGATATGCCTGGCAAAAGTTCCGCGTGTTGTAAGGATATTACATTTGTACTACCGACAAGGTGGTATCTTCCAACATTGAAGTTCAATAAACCCCAAATGTGTCGGATATAGTATTTGATTTCTTGTCTCATTGTTTGCGTCAGAGATGTCTTCTCAAGTTAGGATTTACGATACATACAGGATGAGTTGTATATATTGTTGCTGCCAGCTCTATATTAATCCCATATTTGTAAACGAATAAAAACAGTATTCTAATTATAACAATGTGCTCACAATTAATTTTATTCTTAATTGTTATACGTATTGTTGATTAAAAATGAAAATGTTGCTAAGTGAATTTTATTAATATTTTCTGTTGCGTGATATAGGAAGTGAGTGAAATATTGGAGGAATATAGTGTGCGTAGCAGATGATGTGCAGTGGCTTTGGATCGCCTGTGATAAGGTAAGGCATTTGCTATTTTAATTAACACATTTTATATACTGTAATCCTAATTATTTTTATGTGAATGTGCTTACTACTTGTGTATTCAGTGGGACCGATGTTTTAATATGTATGGTCAAGCAGTGTCGAGCCTGGTCAGTGTGTGGATAGGTGACCATTTTTTGTAAATCGATAACATTTAACTTTGTAAACACGGATGAAGTAGAAGTATATTTATTTTATTTTTTACCTCAAATATGTAGGACACTTCTCCTTTGTACATCAATTATTATTATTAGTTCAACTTGTTTACAAGTTAAATGAAAAGAATAGTCGTTATCGTGTGATGATTGTGCTCATTAGGCTAAAGAAGACTCGTGATAAGAAAGAAAAGAAGAACGGTGCTCAAGTTTCGTCACAGCATATTCTCAAAAATTTACAGGCAAAATTCAGTGTTCTGCATGAAAAGGCATATTTGTACGAAAAAAAAAAAAATTCTGCAGACGACAGAATTAAATAAAGTAATACACATGTATTTTAGAGTTACTGGTGTAAAATCATTACAAGTGCTTTGCCAGGTGGCCAATAAAAAGCACGAATACTATTTAAGGGAGCCAAAACAGGAGAAAGCTGGGGGCCTGAGCGATAGCAAGAATGTGCGTCCAAAGTGAACAGGAGCGAAGGCGACGCGGGTATACGTATAAGCAAGGGTAGTGGAAACCAGTTAGTTTTCGAGTTTCAATAGCACTTGTCATGCATCCATACTAGTAGCGCCCCGCTTGTAAACATTAAGTACACTATGCAAGAATACACCGCCGGTGGAAAATAGTACCTAATACAGTTATCTTTCATATATACTGACTTATTTTACAGTAGTAACCCAACACTAGTAAACGTAAAATAAAAGTGTATAACTTTATATTTAATTCTATCGCCTGGCTTAGTTTTTCACCTGTAAGATGTACTTATTTAGAGCAAGTTTCTTAACTAGCAAATTAAACCGAGAACCACAGCAACCATATATATATTCTTATGATGTACTTTTCTTTGAGTGGTGTTCTCTGTCTATTCAATAACATTTTCTCAGTTTAATGCTAGCAAAAAACAAAACAAAATCAAAGTGTTTCTATATAAATTTAGTTCACCGTGTTGTAATATCACATGGAATTGAAAAACGAATAGTCGAACCTCTGCTATCTCGATCAAACTTCTCAGGATGATATACTGACTTACCGCAGAAGTTCGACTGAATACGTTTCTCAGTTCCATGGGAGAACCTGGAGAAGCAAAAGCCTGCGCAACGGAAAATACTAAATAAACTTGTAGAGCAGGTCAAGATGTATCATCATGCCAAGTTTCATTCAGATCAGAGAAGTTTGGCTGCAGCCATTTTCATTACAAAGCACAAAATGGATGGTCCCTAACCTCGAGAATCTTCACAATTGTCGACGAGTTGAACTGCACTCATCTGATCAAAATCAAACTTAAAATGGCAGTTCACTTTCAACTGTTAAATAATATGATATGCAGGCTTCTGCTTTCCTAGTTACAGTCTATCCACTGTGGTATGCATATTAGTAGAAATGTGAGAGTGCATATTTATTAAAGATTTGCTTCAAAAAGCGATGAAAGACATAGGCATTCCCGCGGGCGGTGATAACAAGATGCCGGAAAACGAACAAGCAGAAAGAATATGGGCTGAAGAAGTGTAAACGACGACGCGGCGGCCCGTAAAGGTGTTGCCGTCCTATTAAATGAATAATATCAAAAGAAAGAAAAAAAAAGTAAAAAATTTCGCGCTCGTAATCAAGACAGAAAGCAACTAAAGGAAATCTTTGTTTTACGTCCCACGTTATGCCGCTTAGGCTAAAAGAGGCGCTGATTATGAGAAATGATTGAAATGGTGGTGGAATGAAGAAAGTGGGAGGAAACGGGAGAACCCCGCGGTAACCCACGCACATAGTTTTTGTCCACCATAAAGTTAACTTGGCGGGGGCTCAAGACAGAAAGACGGTTGGAAAAACAAATAAACGATGTTCCATCCCGTAAAAATGTTGGCGACCTATGAAATCAATATTTTTTCTTAAAGAAAAAAAAAAGAATTAAAAAGAGAAAAAAAGGTCAAAATTTCGCGCTCGCTTCGCTCGCGATCAGCAGAGAAAAGAGGACGTGACGCACCCCTAAAAGTGTTGGCGACCGATTGAATAAATATTGTGGGTAAAAAAAAAAAAAAAAAAGTCAAAAATTTCGCGCTCGCTTCGCTCGCGATCAGCACAGAAAGAAGGACGTGACGCGCCCCTAAAGGTGTTGGCAACCGATTCAATACATATTGTCGGTAAAAAAAAAAAAAAAAAAAACGCTCGCTTCGCTCGCGATCGACATGAAAAAGGCAACGACGTGACGCCCCGTAAAATTGTCGGCGACCTATTCAATCAATATATTCGGTTGAAAAACAAAGTCAAAAGTTTCCCAATCGCTTCCCTGCCGATCGACATAAAAAAAAAGGCAACCCCTTCACCTCTCCTTATGCATTCATCAGTAAACATACAACCATAGATCACAATACCACTCACATCACCTATCAGTTCTCCACGTCCATCAAGATCCAATCATCGCCCTGGCCCTTTATGATGATACACAACATTACATGTTATTGTGTGCATTGCCCCGCGTTACAATACATGACCAAAAAAAAAAGAGAAAAAGAGCTGCACTGCCTTCAGTGTAGACATGTTCGTATTCGTAGAAAATGATTTTAGGTACACGATAGTACAGTAATCTATCTTCACATGCTTCAGATGTGAACGATACCTACACATGAAGAGGGCTCCCGAGGTTTCCTTTTCCAATAGGATGGAGCTCCACCACACTTGCAGAATGACGAGAAGTTATGTTAATAAATATATCCCAGAGTGTTTCGTAACTCGCCCTTGGTCCTAATGATGAAGCGTTCTTCAGATGGCCCCGATGTCTCCACACATGATACTATGCGACTTCTTTTCACGAGGCTCTCAAAGATCACGTTTGTGTCCTAACATTCTCTGCAGATATGACACAGCTGCGATAGCGGATCACAGAAGCCTTTCCTCTCCTTACAAGAGACGTGTGTTCATTCGAGCATGGGAGTAATTCGACTATCGATCAAATATCTCCCGTGTCACGATAGTAGTCACTTTCAATTCTTCTAACGAAGGTAAGAAAAAATGCTATACAAACTTCCTTTCGGTATATAAAGGATTAGGGGCCCAGAGAATATTTTCTTTCAAGAGGATACATTCTTTTTCGAACACCCTGTATATAGATCCTCTAATTATAACTGCAAACAAAATGTTGATTTTGCAATTGCTTCCATGAGAGAAAATTCTGTGCACTTTCTTTCTGAAGGGCCGGGCCTAAACGTTTTCCTTAATCATTAAATTTAGTAGTTATCTACAATTACATAGTTTTCCATTGTTCTCAAAATAAAGATTTTTCTCTATGAATTGTTGAATGTTGCTAGGGATATTGAAGTAATTCTTTTTAGTGTTTTTTTCTTTACAATAATGTACTGAACGCCTGCATTAAGGAAGTTCGTGTGTCCATCTTGCAAAATGTTTCGTCTTTTTTCATGCCCACTAAGATAAATATTCATTTTGCTCTTTTCTCCGTATGCAAACCACATTTCTTAAAGGCAACATTTTCATACAAATGTAGTACTAAAAACTTCTAATTGGCAACATCTGGGCTGCGAAGAGGAAAAAGAAAGAAATCTCGTACGTATTCGCGCGCAATTCGGAATTAGCCAATGAAAAGCACAAAAGCGGCCACCATCTCTCTCTCTTTCTTATTAACGGTTTTGTACTTTCTGCAGTTCTATCAGTGCTGCTAACCTCTTACTATATCATTGAATATGTATGTTTATATATATATATATATATATATATATATATATATATATATATATATATATATATATATATATTTTACAAAAAATCATACTACTACGGAATAATATTAAATGCCTGTAAACCCTCATTTCTGTTTGCACTTTCTGTTACACTACCTTCCCCGAACTTCTTTCAAGTTATTAAGTGCAGAACGGGGAGTTATACATATTTACTTGCGCTTTCACAATATCTGCACATTGTGTAATAATAGGAGACGTATAAAATAAAACTATATACTAATACGTATATATATATATATATATATATATATATATATATATATATATATATATATATATATATATATATATATATATACAGTACACATTCCACTATCCGAGGCTTTCCTTTTCTTTTCTTGCTGACGATAAATTACGCTCTTAGAAATGTTGTCTGAAAACAATAAGAATATGTGCAAAAAATACAATCAGAGGTAGAGGTCTTTAACAGGAACTAAGCAAGGGAGTTGAAAAATTTTTTATGCATGTAAAAAATATAGACATGAACCAACTTGTGAAATAAAAAGACCAGAAAACTACTCTTTCTAAATTATGTGTAAACTTTTTACCGAAAACGAAAGTTGCACGAAAGACTTTTTGTCCCTTTTTTGGCCTCCGGTGCTTGGGGTCCCTGGTTCAATCCCAGCTCGTGCCGTGTGAACTTTGTCGTGCATAAAGACCGTGCTCATGGGTTTTCTCGGGTTTCTCCCGTTTCCTCCCACTTTCTTCATTCAGTACTCATCATCACCGTCTCCTTTAGCGTAACCGGTATAAGTATGCGACGTAAATCTAAAGATTTCATTTCATTTCCCTTTTCTGCTCATACTGCTGATTATGCGCGATTATGCCAACATCCAACTCCGCGGATAATCGTGCGATTACTGTATATACAACTAATACAGATACGTAATTACATTATCAGTTACAGTATCGGTTTTTATTTACTAATTTGCCTCACTTTATTTGCATCCCTGCAGTAAATAATTCTTATCGATAATAGTTAAAATGTATATTACATTTTAGTGCTTCACGACTGAATGATCATCTGCCTTACGTTATCTCGCAGCTGAAGAGGATGCTACACTGAAAACTACCTTGCGTTATAAAGGGTAAGTGAAACATATCTTAAAAATATCTTTCATACATTTCATTGTGTACATTAAAGAATGTAAGTTTGCCTTTTTCCTGTAATCAATACTTAATAAAGGATTTATTTTTATTTATTTATATACAATTTCATACGTGGTTCGTGATAGTAAACTCGATAGGACATAGTGGCACTATGAACATCCGAATCACTCATCATTCGAACATTCAAATATTTATTCGAATATTAGTATATTCCAAGTAATGTTAACGACGTTAATATGCTTGCCTTTATAGTTAATAATGTCAATTCTTACTTAAAACATACTTCCTTAACAGGACATTGAAGAAAAGGTAGTTGCCAACGGCCATACCATGCTGAATATACCGGTTCTCGTCCGATCACCGAAGTCAAGCAGCATCGGGCCTGGTCAGTACTTGGATGGGTGACCGCCTGGGAACACCAGGTGCTGTTGGCATCTCTTTTTCAAATTTCATTATCCTTCAAGTACGAAAATACTAGAAACATTAATTTTATAGTACTTTCAAGAGATAATTTATCAACATTATTTCATAGCGATTAATCGATATTCTAAGCGTTATACCCACTATTTCTTACACTAACAGCCTGTTTATTTGCACGGCACATTAAAATAACCTGATTTCCGATCCGTGTGCACCTACTACTATACTTAACACGGAATGTATTACCACTTTTTAAAAGTAAATTATTATGACTAAGTGTAGATCTCCGGCGAGTAAATGCCTTTCGTATACAAGCACGACACATCTCCGCTATGTGCTTTACTTTTTTACTAACAGCATATAGAAATTGGATTTCAAGGTGTTTCTACATAACAGAATGAAGCAAATTTCGTGATTTAACTCTTTCGAATAATGTGTTGGTCCTGACAAGGACCGTTTGAAATGAAAAATCTTGAAGAAGATTTTTACTTAGAGCTTGTGTACTTGGTAACAGCCTTCGTACCCTCACTTACAGCGTGCTTGGCAAGTTCACCAGGCAAAAGAAGGCGCACAGCTGTTTGGATTTCCCGGCTGGTGATAGTTGACCGCTTATTGTAATGGGCCAAACGAGAAGCTTCAGCAGCAATACGCTCGAAGATGTCATTAACAAAGCTGTTCATGATACTCATAGCTTTGCTAGATATGCCAGTGTCAGGATGCACTTGCTTCAAAACTTTGTAGATGTAAATGGCATAGCTCTCCTTCCTCCTCCTCTTCTTCTTCTTATCTCCCTTGGAGATATTCTTTTGGGCTTTACCAGCCTTCTTTGCAGCCTTTCCGCTAGTTTTTGGTGGCATGATGACTCACTCGTTCAGCAAAATTAGATGTGTCCGCCGATTTATCGACTTCATTTAAATTACAGTACGTGTTTCAATTCGCGCCAACTGCCTTGCTTTTCATTTGATGCACTCGGGTGCACGCTTGAAGTAGTAACAAAACTGACTTGATTCATGGGAGGCCGCAATTTTTCCTCTCATCTTATTACGAAAGAATATTGAACAATGTCTGGTCGCGGCAAAGGTGGAAAAGTCAAGGGAAAGAGCAAGTCCCGCTCCAGCAGGGCTGGCCTTCAATTCCCAGTAGGCAGAATCCATCGTCTTTTGCGAAAGGGTAACTATGCCGAACGAGTTGGTGCTGGCGCTCCCGTGTATTTGGCTGCAGTCATGGAATACCTGGCAGCTGAAGTTCTTGAGTTGGCAGGCAACGCTGCTCGTGACAACAAGAAGACTAGGATTATTCCACGTCATCTGCAGTTAGCTATCCGTAACGACGAGGAATTAAACAAGTTGTTGTCTGGAGTTACAATCGCTCAGGGTGGTGTTTTGCCCAACATTCAAGCTGTACTTCTGCCCAAGAAAACTGAGAAGAAGGCATAAATGTAAGACCTATATCTCATACAAATCGGCCCTTATGAGGGCCACAAACCCCTTTATAGAGGAGATTTACGATTGAAATGAATTGTTTTCGATATACAGACTCATCAAAAGTGTCTGAGATAGTTGCTTAGTGTCATTCGAAATTCTCGCTGCTATTCGATTAATTAGTATGTGTAGTCGTCGATCGTAATTGAAGCCCATAGGAAGTCACACTATCTTTAGAATACTCCAAACAGCGATGTGCTTAGTTCCCACTACATTATTAATTATAAGATCATTACCTTTTGTATTGTCGCTAGCTACATTTTTTTGATATTTGCGTACATCGGGCTCATATTACCCAGAGGACAGGACAGTCGAGCCCAGATTCTCAGCAATGGAAGAAAACCTCATACCACATATTCTCATGTACTTCATGCTAGACAAAGGAATTTCCAACATTCTTAAAGCACTCATGTTTCTCTCTTGCGTTGGCTTGGCTGAAATTACTCTGTTCAATATGTTCTCGACATTTATTATTGTTCATTACTATGCCCCAATGACATCATGAACAGAGCGGATCAAAAAACTTTCCTAAATTTCTTTTGCAACATAGTAATGACATTAAATGCACACTTAAGTACGATTTATTCTTTGCAAGGTCGATATTCATATTTGTGTGATATGTGTTATATGTATATGGTTTGTAATACGCAACTACTCTTATTCTCTGATCTCAGAACTCATTTGCTACTGTGCCCAACGAGCGAGCCTAGGTTTCTTGTAACTACTGCCTTTCTTTAGTAAATAATGTGAAGTATACAATGCATTAACCTACATCTCATATTTGTATTACTCTTTATTTTACTAACCCGCTACGAAGTGTCATTAATTTACATGTAAATCACAATAGACACTACCGCAAAAGAAAAAAATCGAACCCAAGACCACGTAAACAAGATAAAGGACAAGATTCAGGTTTCTAACGCATTATTCGCCCCTCACAGCACAGTATAGAAGTTGTATAAGCCTCTATACGTACATCCTACTGTCAGAACAGAAATTCCGACTTGCGTTTCGCATCTCTCATGCTCGCTACTTCCAACAAATCGCCAATTTCCAACCAGAACCCCTTCTCCAGCATTAATACTGCTACATATGAATACGTATACATGAACGTACATAATGTAAAAAAAAACGTATGATTTTCTCAAATTAATCTCTCTACGTCTGTAATTTTGTGTGCATCAAAAGGCTTTAATGTAGTTACACGAATTCTTATAATCTAACAGAAAATCGCACAAAGTAAATCTTTCCCTTTATATAAATTTGTTGGCTCTGAAAAGAGCCGTTTATGCCAATTTTATATCCAAAATAGGAGGAACCCCAACTTAACCTCCGAAACCGTACAGGGTTCTTCCTTGCCTCTTCAAGGCATACACAACATCCATAGCTGTCACTGTCTTCCTCTTGGCGTGTTCTGTGTATGTAACAGCATCTCTGATTACGTTCTCCAGGAATACTTTCAATACTCCTCGGGTCTCTTCATAAATGAGACCAGAGATACGCTTCACACCACCACGGCGAGCAAGACGCCTAATAGCGGGTTTGGTGATACCCTGGATGTTGTCACGAAGAACTTTACGGTGGCGCTTGGCACCTCCTTTGCCAAGACCCTTGCCTCCTTTTCCACGTCCTGTCATTTCGATATGTTACTGCTTCGCTCACCACACACGAGAAATACAAGCCCAAGCAGCCCAAGACTCGTGGTTTTGTTCCTTCGATCATGCAGGGAAAGCACGGAGGAAAAACACAAAACGTGTCTAAGCCAATGAGAACTGTCCTTTTCGACTGACTTTATCCAATGAGAAATAGCTTGATTTAACGGTTTTGCTCTTTATATAACTTGACTTCATAGTAAACAGGATTCACGCATACATGGACGAGAGTAAACAACTTAATAAACAACAGGCAGGTTTCAGACCAACATACAACACAATCCAACACACCATAAGAATATTCAATGACGCTCAGGAAGCCTTCAAACGGAAGCACAAATTAGGAGCCATGTTCTTTGACCTGAGCAGTGCATTTGACACTGTGTGGCACGAGGGGCTCTTGTATAAGCTGACAAACCTCAACCTCCCAACAACAATAATACGATGGATCTACTTCTTCCTTAAAAACCGGGAAACAAGACTTAAATTCCAAGATAAGCTGTCGAACCCCATTCCCATAGAGAGAGGCGTTCCTCAGGGATCCACTCTTGCACCACTCTTATACATCGTGTATGTTAACGACACTCCAAAAAACGATAACACTCAGCTGGCATTATACGCAGATGACACGGCCTACTGGACCACATCCCGCATCACCAAGAACATTCTAACTAAGCTAGAAAAACAAGCAGACAGTTTCTCCAAGTGGTGTAAAGAGTGGCATCTGGAGATGAACTCTGCCAAGACTCAGCTACTCATATTATACCCAACAGCCAAAGGCACCAGGAAAAATAAAAACAGAACCATTAAAGTCAACAACGTACGGATCAAGCCTCAAAACAATGCCACCTACCTAGGAATCACGTTCAACAACAGACTGAGTCTACACCAACATACTAAGAAACTAAAAAGTAAAGCAATTAAAATCATGCATTTACTTAAACCAATTCTGAAAAACGCCAACAACACAGCTCAGGTTAACTCAAGAATCTACAAAACGATTATAAGATCTAATCTCACCTACGGCTCCCCACTCTTCACTAAGCAAGACGTCGAAAGACTGAAACGTACGGAAAGGTACTGGATAAGAATAACGATGGGAGAAACACACACAGATGAGGCATATCAAATATATAAACTCAAAAAGCTCAACGAGTTCATATCATATCTAAACAGAAAGTTCGCCAATAGATTGATTGCATCAAATTTTTTCAAAGAACACTACGCAACAATACCAAATACAGAAAACCCCAACACCATTATCGAAACACTAGCAAACATCGCTAAAAACTAAACTAAACCAAACTATTAAAAAAAAAAAAAAAAAAAAAAAAAAAAGTTTTTGGACTCAGTGGCGGAGCTTACGGGCTTGAGCGCCTCAACACTGGATTACGGCCAAGCTGTTCTACAGGGAAGATCAAGAAGAAAGATAAATAAACAACGCTAGCTTCCAGTAGAAATCCGATACCTTTAATCCCAACTCCTATTCACATACCCAATCCATAGGCCCGCTAACTAGCACCACAAAAACAAAACACAAATAATACCATGGACAAAGTAGCCCTACTGGCTAGACGTCCTTCCCATGCTGGGAAAACAGACTTTGACTTTGACTTTGACTTTGAGCGCGCAATTATTTGAAACAAGTCGTGACAGTTGCAATGGCACGTACCAAGCAGACAGCTAGGAAATCTACTGGAGGCAAAGCTCCTCGAAAGCAGCTTGCCACCAAAGCTGCAAGAAAGAGTGCTCCAGCTACCGGTGGAGTGAAAAAGCCCCATCGTTACAGGCCTGGTACTGTGGCTCTCCGAGAAATTCGTCGTTACCAGAAGAGCACTGAATTGCTCATCCGCAAGCTGCCCTTCCAACGACTCGTCCGAGAAATTGCACAAGATTTCAAGACAGATCTTCGCTTCCAAAGCTCAGCTGTCATGGCTTTACAGGAGGCAAGTGAAGCTTACCTTGTAGGGCTTTTCGAAGACACCAACTTGTGTGCTATTCACGCAAAGAGAGTCACAATCATGCCTAAGGACATTCAGCTTGCTCGCCGCATCCGTGGGGAACGTGCTTAAGTTTGAAGTTCTGGCACTGAGTTCAAAAACGGTCCTTTTTAGGACCAATACACTACTTAGAGATGCTGTTATCCTAACAAGGATCTTGTCCATACTTGTTATCTTTTTTTTTTAAATTCTCACGCCGTATGTTGCATAGTTAATACATCTACCTTCGTTTTCCTCTCGTTTCGTATATCATCCTATCTTTCAAGTATATTCTTTAGTTTTCCCCTATGTTTACCGATTGATTATCTTCGTTTTATGTGGTCAAGGATTCGATTTTGCCATATGTTGCATAAGTTAACTTCGATTCAACCACTGTTTGCCCTTCTCAACGTTATTAATCTCATAGAACTCGCAGGCGAAATATGTACTTCTTCCAAGGTAGCAAAAGTAATATTTTCTCAGAGGTCGCTGCTGTTGAATGCAAACGTTAAACTAAACTTTCTTTAAGTGTCTGTTTGTACTTAACATCAGTTCAATTGTACACCTACATTTCTGCTGGTGTTACTATTTTTCTTTATAGCAATATTACGAATTATAAGACGGTATCCGTGGTTATTAGCGTGTTCCCTTTTCCTAACACTTTCTCATTACACCAGTATTTCCATCATTCATTAGGCGTAATCACCCGTCTCCTTTATCATAAAAATCATAATAGTACGACGTTAAATTGAAACAGTCTACTTCACTTTCACGAGTTGTAATAAGTTCGAACATTTCTTTCACCCCAGCCTTGAAAAGAGTTGATTTTAGTTTAGTGTCCCTTTCAGCAGCAAGGCTGTTTCAAACGTGGACCTACTTATTAACGTGCAATGCGAAACATTTGAGCTCCCACCGAGAATCGAACCCAGTCAGCCTGCAAAAGTTTTTCTAACAAATGCATTAAGTGCGTTTTCTGTACTGTTTCGCTACTTGAAGATAGGAACAAGGAAAAAGTAAGTGATCACAAATTGACATTACGTAATGTGTTCCCCATTTTTTTTCGAGTACACCATTCTTGACACCCGTGAAAGCTTTCTTTCCCCACCCTCAATTCCCCTCTGTTATAAAGCACTTACATCAAGAAGTGCTTCGGTTAAAAAGAAAACTCAAAGTCCCTTGCGTGTATACTATACATTGCTATGAATGAACATGTGATAATGATAGGAAAAGCACAATTTTACTCTTCTCAAAGTATTTGATGGCTCTAAAAAGAGCCGTTTTAAAATGTCAGATGATTTACTGACACATTTACTTCTTCTTTGGTGCAGCCTTCTTAGCACTTTTCGGTTTTGCTGTAGCCTTCTTTGGCTTCGGGGCCTTTGGCTTCTTGGGAGTTTTTGCCTTCTTCACTTTAGATGGTGATTTCTTAGGTTTGGGAGCAGCAGCCTTTTTCTTTTCACCAGTCTTCTTGGGACGTTTAGCTGCTGGCTTTTTCGCAGGCTTCTTCTCCTTTGATGCTGATCGTTTCGCCTTGGTTGAAGATCCACCTTCAGGCTTCTCCTTCAGCGATGAAGCACTAAGCTTAAACGATCCAGATGCACCTTTTCCCTTGGTCTGAACCAAAGACCCAGAAGCAACTGCACTTCTCAAGTATTTCTTGATAAATGGAGCAAGCTTCTCGGCATCCACTTTGTAGTTCTGAGAGATGTATTTCTTAATAGCTTGCAGTGAACTTCCTCCCCTTTCCTTCAAATTCTTGATGGCGTTGTTCACCATTTCTGATGTTCTTGGATGAGAAGGTGTTGTTTTTGGTTTCTTAGGCTTTGCAGACTTCTTAGGAGAAGCCTGTGCCGGGGCTGCAGGTGCTGATGCCGTATCTGCCATTGCTTTCTGCAATAAACTCAACGATACTGAAGAATGAAATTTTCGCTGGCAGGCAGCGTTGAGTTTGGTTACGGAGCGCGGACCGGATAGAAAGCACTTGCTGAGGCGGGCTGAGGTAAACAGAAGTTCGTAGTTGCCACAACGATAAGTGTGTTTCCTTCTATTTTGATAAACGATTTTTTTCAGGTATTCAATGAATGCACCAGATCCTATTCTTCCTTACTGGCTAGAAGAAACTTTATTCCACATAACTCAAAAGGCATTTGTTTTTATTCGCTTTTCTATTTTATGTTTCAGTCATTGCTAAGTCGGTCACACTACTTTTTCACCCTCCTTGTGCTTATAATTTTCATAATTTAACATGGAAATACTTATCAATAAATAATTATATTACCATGGTAATTAACTTCAATCCTTCCTGTGATTATACGCAAAGTACCATCTTCGTACTGCTTACTATAGTTCAATGAAGGGAATCTATAAAGTAACGCGTGTCGCACACATCTGCCTTGCAAACTCCCTGGCCTACTTCCAATGTATAGACTTTTATTTCAAATCCTGATTTAATTTCATAATTTTCTGTAGATTTTAACATTTTATTACCCAGCTTCTTAATACGAATGACAATCAAGCCTAAATATTTATTCCCTTTAACTTTATTTTTCTTTTTTATTTTGTGCCTTGTTTCATATTTGTTCTTACGTTAGCAATTAACGCACTTACCGTAGTTATGTATGAACAGGTTGTTTCTATATTTATTTTATTCCAAATAAATTAAATATATATACGGATTATTTTATGGTAGTTGATATTTTCTGTTGTTTCCTACGTGAATTGAGGAAACGCACGGACTTTCGCCTAATTCTTGTGCTACTTTCATATGTCTGTATCTGTCGAATGCTGTCGATCTGTCGAAATGTGTATTACTATCTGTCGATTCATCGAGTGAACTGAATTCGTTAACCATTTCACCAGGCGCGCATGCATTTTTTTTTTCTTCTAAGGGATCCAAGCTTCGGGGGGCAAGGTTCCAATACTACAAGCCACTATGTCTATATACTATTATTCTGCATTCGAAAACACGATAAATATTCCACTTACTTTTTCACAAAAACATGATACAGACAGAGTACAGATGAAGTGTAAGATCAGATTTATATTGATGATACATCAATATTTTCCCTGTTAATAACTACATTTAATGAGAAAGTCTGCAAATGTATGTTCACTTAGGAACTTTTGCGAGGAGTCCGCACCCGGTGGACACCCCGTGAGTACGCCTCTGCACTTGACTATACTTCGAATTATACTGCAAACAGTTGTATTTTAGTTTCCCCGTTTAGTTCATCGATATCATTAACACAAAGAAAATAGATGTTATAGATGCGTATTCTCAGTTCTCGCTTTATATCCGGACGTCTGCAAAAATCTACTCCTTTTCTTTCTTTCACGCATCCACCAAACTAACAATGATTTGTATTATAATATTTGCGCATAAAATGTATATCTCATACCTTCCATGTTCTCAAGTATTCATAGACAAAAACGGTTACTTTCTGCGAACAAATTGTCCAAACACAGTGCAAATGTCATCTATAGATTGTCCTGGTTCCGTCTGCGTGTACATAACAATGCGTCATAATCATACATTGCACATTAAGGATATCAATTAATCTTCCCAAATTCCTAGATATGCCTGGCAAAAGTTCCGCGTGTTGTAAGGATATTACATTTGTACTACCGACAAGGTGGTATCTTCCAACATTGAAGTTCAATAAACCCCAAATGTGTCGGATATAGTATTTGATTTCTTGTCTCATTGTTTGCGTCAGAGATGTCTTCTCAAGTTAGGATTTACGATACATACAGGATGAGTTGTATATATTGTTGCTGCCAGCTCTATATTAATCCCATATTTGTAAACGAATAAAAACAGTATTCTAATTATAACAATGTGCTCACAATTAATTTTATTCTTAATTGTTATACGTATTGTTGATTAAAAATGAAAATGTTGCTAAGTGAATTTTATTAATATTTTCTGTTGCGTGATATAGGAAGTGAGTGAAATATTGGAGGAATATAGTGTGCGTAGCAGATGATGTGCAGTGGCTTTGGATCGCCTGTGATAAGGTAAGGCATTTGCTATTTTAATTAACACATTTTATATACTGTAATCCTAATTATTTTTATGTGAATGTGCTTACTACTTGTGTATTCAGTGGGACCGATGTTTTAATATGTATGGTCAAGCAGTGTCGAGCCTGGTCAGTGTGTGGATAGGTGACCATTTTTTGTAAATCGATAACATTTAACTTTGTAAACACGGATGAAGTAGAAGTATATTTATTTTATTTTTTACCTCAAATATGTAGGACACTTCTCCTTTGTACATCAATTATTATTATTAGTTCAACTTGTTTACAAGTTAAATGAAAAGAATAGTCGTTATCGTGTGATGATTGTGCTCATTAGGCTAAAGAAGACTCGTGATAAGAAAGAAAAGAAGAACGGTGCTCAAGTTTCGTCACAGCATATTCTCAAAAATTTACAGGCAAAATTCAGTGTTCTGCATGAAAAGGCATATTTGTACGAAAAAAAAAAAAAATTCTGCAGACGACAGAATTAAATAAAGTAATACACATGTATTTTAGAGTTACTGGTGTAAAATCATTACAAGTGCTTTGCCAGGTGGCCAATAAAAAGCACGAATACTATTTAAGGGAGCCAAAACAGGAGAAAGCTGGGGGCCTGAGCGATAGCAAGAATGTGCGTCCAAAGTGAACAGGAGCGAAGGCGACGCGGGTATACGTATAAGCAAGGGTAGTGGAAACCAGTTAGTTTTCGAGTTTCAATAGCACTTGTCATGCATCCATACTAGTAGCGCCCCGCTTGTAAACATTAAGTACACTATGCAAGAATACACCGCCGGTGGAAAATAGTACCTAATACAGTTATCTTTCATATATACTGACTTATTTTACAGTAGTAACCCAACACTAGTAAACGTAAAATAAAAGTGTATAACTTTATATTTAATTCTATCGCCTGGCTTAGTTTTTCACCTGTAAGATGTACTTATTTAGAGCAAGTTTCTTAACTAGCAAATTAAACCGAGAACCACAGCAACCATATATATATTCTTATGATGTACTTTTCTTTGAGTGGTGTTCTCTGTCTATTCAATAACATTTTCTCAGTTTAATGCTAGCAAAAAACAAAACAAAATCAAAGTGTTTCTATATAAATTTAGTTCACCGTGTTGTAATATCACATGGAATTGAAAAACGAATAGTCGAACCTCTGCTATCTCGATCAAACTTCTCAGGATGATATACTGACTTACCGCAGAAGTTCGACTGAATACGTTTCTCAGTTCCATGGGAGAACCTGGAGAAGCAAAAGCCTGCGCAACGGAAAATACTAAATAAACTTGTAGAGCAGGTCAAGATGTATCATCATGCCAAGTTTCATTCAGATCAGAGAAGTTTGGCTGCAGCCATTTTCATTACAAAGCACAAAATGGATGGTCCCTAACCTCGAGAATCTTCACAATTGTCGACGAGTTGAACTGCACTCATCTGATCAAAATCAAACTTAAAATGGCAGTTCACTTTCAACTGTTAAATAATATGATATGCAGGCTTCTGCTTTCCTAGTTACAGTCTATCCACTGTGGTATGCATATTAGTAGAAATGTGAGAGTGCATATTTATTAAAGATTTGCTTCAAAAAGCGATGAAAGACATAGGCATTCCCGCGGGCGGTGATAACAAGATGCCGGAAAACGAACAAGCAGAAAGAATATGGGCTGAAGAAGTGTAAACGACGACGCGGCGGCCCGTAAAGGTGTTGCCGTCCTATTAAATGAATAATATCAAAAGAAAGAAAAAAAAAGTAAAAAATTTCGCGCTCGTAATCAAGACAGAAAGCAACTAAAGGAAATCTTTGTTTTACGTCCCACGTTATGCCGCTTAGGCTAAAAGAGGCGCTGATTATGAGAAATGATTGAAATGGTGGTGGAATGAAGAAAGTGGGAGGAAACGGGAGAACCCCGCGGTAACCCACCGCACATAGTTTTTGTCCACCATAAAGTTAACTTGGCGGGGGCTCAAGACAGAAAGACGGTTGGAAAAACAAATAAACGATGTTCCATCCCGTAAAAATGTTGGCGACCTATGAAATCAATATTTTTTCTTAAAGAAAAAAAAAAGAATTAAAAAGAGAAAAAAAGGTCAAAATTTCGCGCTCGCTTCGCTCGCGATCAGCAGAGAAAAGAGGACGTGACGCACCCCTAAAAGTGTTGGCGACCGATTGAATAAATATTGTGGGTAAAAAAAAAAAAAAAAAGTCAAAAATTTCGCGCTCGCTTCGCTCGCGATCAGCACAGAAAGAAGGACGTGACGCGCCCCTAAAGGTGTTGGCAACCGATTCAATACATATTGTCGGTAAAAAAAAAAAAAAAAAAAAACGCTCGCTTCGCTCGCGATCGACATGAAAAAGGCAACGACGTGACGCCCCGTAAAATTGTCGGCGACCTATTCAATCAATATATTCGGTTGAAAAACAAAGTCAAAAGTTTCCCAATCGCTTCCCTGCCGATCGACATAAAAAAAAAGGCAACCCCTTCACCTCTCCTTATGCATTCATCAGTAAACATACAACCATAGATCACAATACCACTCACATCACCTATCAGTTCTCCACGTCCATCAAGATCCAATCATCGCCCTGGCCCTTTATGATGATACACAACATTACATGTTATTGTGTGCATTGCCCCGCGTTACAATACATGACCAAAAAAAAAAGAGAAAAAGAGCTGCACTGCCTTCAGTGTAGACATGTTCGTATTCGTAGAAAATGATTTTAGGTACACGATAGTACAGTAATCTATCTTCACATGCTTCAGATGTGAACGATACCTACACATGAAGAGGGCTCCCGAGGTTTCCTTTTCCAATAGGATGGAGCTCCACCACACTTGCAGAATGACGAGAAGTTATGTTAATAAATATATCCCAGAGTGTTTCGTAACTCGCCCTTGGTCCTAATGATGAAGCGTTCTTCAGATGGCCCCGATGTCTCCACACATGATACTATGCGACTTCTTTTCACGAGGCTCTCAAAGATCACGTTTGTGTCCTAACATTCTCTGCAGATATGACACAGCTGCGATAGCGGATCACAGAAGCCTTTCCTCTCCTTACAAGAGACGTGTTCATTCGAGCATGGGAGTAATTCGACTATCGATCAAATATCTCCCGTGTCACGATAGTAGTCACTTTCAATTCTTCTAACGAAGGTAAGAAAAAATGCTATACAAACTTCCTTTCGGTATATAAAGGATTAGGGGCCCAGAGAATATTTTCTTTCAAGAGGATACATTCTTTTTCGAACACCCTGTATATAGATCCTCTAATTATAACTGCAAACAAAATGTTGATTTTGCAATTGCTTCCATGAGAGAAAATTCTGTGCACTTTCTTTCTGAAGGGCCGGGCCTAAACGTTTTCCTTAATCATTAAATTTAGTAGTTATCTACAATTACATAGTTTTCCATTGTTCTCAAAATAAAGATTTTTCTCTATGAATTGTTGAATGTTGCTAGGGATATTGAAGTAATTCTTTTTAGTGTTTTTTTCTTTACAATAATGTACTGAACGCCTGCATTAAGGAAGTTCGTGTGTCCATCTTGCAAAATGTTTCGTCTTTTTTCATGCCCACTAAGATAAATATTCATTTTGCTCTTTTCTCCGTATGCAAACCACATTTCTTAAAGGCAACATTTTCATACAAATGTAGTACTAAAAACTTCTAATTGGCAACATCTGGGCTGCGAAGAGGAAAAAGAAAGAAATCTCGTACGTATTCGCGCGCAATTCGGAATTAGCCAATGAAAAGCACAAAAGCGGCCACCATCTCTCTCTCTTTCTTATTAACGGTTTTGTACTTTCTGCAGTTCTATCAGTGCTGCTAACCTCTTACTATATCATTGAATATGTATGTTTATATATATATATATATATATATATATATATATATATATATATATATATATATATATATATATATATATATATTTTACAAAAAATCATACTACTACGGAATAATATTAAATGCCTGTAAACCCTCATTTCTGTTTGCACTTTCTGTTACACTACCTTCCCCGAACTTCTTTCAAGTTATTAAGTGCAGAACGGGGAGTTATACATATTTACTTGCGCTTTCACAATATCTGCACATTGTGTAATAATAGGAGACGTATAAAATAAAACTATATACTAATACGTATATATATATATATATATATATATATATATATATATATATATATATATATATATATATATATTATATACAGTACACATTCCACTATCCGAGGCTTTCCTTTTCTTTTCTTGCTGACGATAAATTACGCTCTTAGAAATGTTGTCTGAAAACAATAAGAATATGTGCAAAAAATACAATCAGAGGTAGAGGTCTTTAACAGGAACTAAGCAAGGGAGTTGAAAAATTTTTTATGCATGTAAAAAATATAGACATGAACCAACTTGTGAAATAAAAAGACCAGAAAACTACTCTTTCTAAATTATGTGTAAACTTTTTACCGAAAACGAAAGTTGCACGAAAGACTTTTTGTCCCTTTTTTGGCCTCCGGTGCTTGGGGTCCCTGGTTCAATCCCAGCTCGTGCCGTGTGAACTTTGTCGTGCATAAAGACCGTGCTCATGGGTTTTCTCGGGTTTCTCCCGTTTCCTCCCACTTTCTTCATTCAGTACTCATCATCAC
>NW_027657616.1:0-23482 GCF_964235325.1 Thermobia domestica | reverse complement strand
GACAGCTATGGATGTTGTGTATGCCTTGAAGAGGCAAGGAAGAACCCTGTACGGTTTCGGAGGTTAAGTTGGGGTTCCTCCTATTTTGGATATAAAATTGGCATAAACGGCTCTTTTCAGAGCCAACAAATTTATATAAAGGGAAAGATTTACTTTGTGCGATTTTCTGTTAGATTATAAGAATTCGTGTAACTACATTAAAGCCTTTTGATGCACACAAAATTACAGACGTAGAGAGATTAATTTGAGAAAATCATACGTTTTTTTTTACATTATGTACGTTCATGTATACGTATTCATATGTAGCAGTATTAATGCTGGAGAAGGGGTTCTGGTTGGAAATTGGCGATTTGTTGGAAGTAGCGAGCATGAGAGATGCGAAACGCAAGTCGGAATTTCTGTTCTGACAGTAGGATGTACGTATAGAGGCTTATACAACTTCTATACTGTGCTGTGAGGGGCGAATAATGCGTTAGAAACCTGAATCTTGTCCTTTATCTTGTTTACGTGGTCTTGGGTTCGATTTTTTTCTTTTGCGGTAGTGTCTATTGTGATTTACATGTAAATTAATGACACTTCGTAGCGGGTTAGTAAAATAAAGAGTAATACAAATATGAGATGTAGGTTAATGCATTGTATACTTCACATTATTTACTAAAGAAAGGCAGTAGTTACAAGAAACCTAGGCTCGCTCGTTGGGCACAGTAGCAAATGAGTTCTGAGATCAGAGAATAAGAGTAGTTGCGTATTACAAACCATATACATATAACACATATCACACAAATATGAATATCGACCTTGCAAAGAATAAATCGTACTTAAGTGTGCATTTAATGTCATTACTATGTTGCAAAAGAAATTTAGGAAAGTTTTTTGATCCGCTCTGTTCATGATGTCATTGGGGCATAGTAATGAACAATAATAAATGTCGAGAACATATTGAACAGAGTAATTTCAGCCAAGCCAACGCAAGAGAGAAACATGAGTGCTTTAAGAATGTTGGAAATTCCTTTGTCTAGCATGAAGTACATGAGAATATGTGGTATGAGGTTTTCTTCCATTGCTGAGAATCTGGGCTCGACTGTCCTGTCCTCTGGGTAATATGAGCCCGATGTACGCAAATATCAAAAAATGTAGCTAGCGACAATACAAAAGGTAATGATCTTATAATTAATAATGTAGTGGGAACTAAGCACATCGCTGTTTGGAGTATTCTAAAGATAGTGTGACTTCCTATGGGCTTCAATTACGATCGACGACTACACATACTAATTAATCGAATAGCAGCGAGAATTTCGAATGACACTAAGCAACTATCTCAGACACTTTTGATGAGTCTGTATATCGAAAACAATTCATTTCAATCGTAAATCTCCTCTATAAAGGGGTTTGTGGCCCTCATAAGGGCCGATTTGTATGAGATATAGGTCTTACATTTATGCCTTCTTCTCAGTTTTCTTGGGCAGAAGTACAGCTTGAATGTTGGGCAAAACACCACCCTGAGCGATTGTAACTCCAGACAACAACTTGTTTAATTCCTCGTCGTTACGGATAGCTAACTGCAGATGACGTGGAATAATCCTAGTCTTCTTGTTGTCACGAGCAGCGTTGCCTGCCAACTCAAGAACTTCAGCTGCCAGGTATTCCATGACTGCAGCCAAATACACGGGAGCGCAGCACCAACTCGTTCGGCATAGTTACCCTTCGCAAAAGACGATGGATTCTGCCTACTGGGAATTGAAGGCCAGCCCTGCTGGAGCGGGACTTGCTCTTTCCCTTGACTTTTCACCTTTGCCGCGACCAGACATTGTTCAATATTCTTTCGTAATAAGATGAGAGGAAAAATTGCGGCCTCCCATGAATCAAGTCAGTTTTGTTACTACTTCAAGCGTGCACCCGAGTGCATCAAATGAAAAGCAAGGCAGTTGGCGCGAATTGAAACACGTACTGTAATTTAAATGAAGTCGATAAATCGGCGGACACATCTAATTTTGCTGAACGAGGTGAGTCATCATGCCACCAAAACTAGCGGAAAAGGCTGACAAAGAAGGCTGGTAAAGCCCAAAAGAATATCTCCAAGGGAGATAAGAAGAAGAAGAGGAGGAGGAAGGAGAGCTATGCCATTTACATCTACAAAGTTTTGAAGCAAGTGCATCCTGACACTGGCATATCTAGCAAAGCTATGAGTATCATGAACAGCTTTGTTAATGACATCTTCGAGCGTATTGCTGCTGAAGCTTCTCGTTTGGCCCATTACAATAAGCGGTCAACTATCACCAGCCGGGAAATCCAAACAGCTGTGCGCCTTCTTTTGCCTGGTGAACTTGCCAAGCACGCTGTAAGTGAGGGTACGAAGGCTGTTACCAAGTACACAAGCTCTAAGTAAAAATCTTCTTCAAGATTTTTCATTTCAAACGGTCCTTGTCAGGACCAACACATTATTCGAAAGAGTTTAAATCACGAAATTTGCTTCATTCTGTTATGTAGAAACACCTTGAAATCCAATTTCTATATGCTGTTAGTAAAAAAGTAAAGCACATAGCGGAGATGTGTCGTGCTTGTATACGAAAGGCATTTACTCGCCGGAGATCTACACTTAGTCATAATAATTTTACTTTTAAAAAGTGGTAATACATTCCGTGTTAAGTATAGTAGTAGGTGCACACGGATCGGAAATCAGGTTATTTTAATGTGCCGTGCAAATAAACAGGCTGTTAGTGTAAGAAATAGTGGGTATAACGCTTAGAATATCGATTAATCGCTATGAAATAATGTTGATAAATTATCTCTTGAAAGTACTATAAAATTAATGTTTCTAGTATTTTCGTACTTGAAGGATAATGAAATTTGAAAAAGAGATGCCAACAGCACCTGGTGTTCCCAGGCGGTCACCCATCCAAGTACTGACCAGGCCCGATGCTGCTTGACTTCGGTGATCGGACGAGAACCGGTATATTCAGCATGGTATGGCCGTTGGCAAACTACCTTTTCTTCAATGTCCTGTTAAGGAAGTATGTTTTAAGTAAGAATTGACATTATTAACTATAAAGGCAAGCATATTAACGTCGTTAACATTACTTGGAATATACTAATATTCGAATAAATATTTGAATGTTCGAATGATGAGTGATTCGGATGTTCATAGTGCCACTATGTCCTATCGAGTTTACTATCACGAACCACGTATGAAATTGTATATAAATAAATAAAAATAAATCCTTTATTAAGTATTGATTACAGGAAAAAGGCAAACTTACATTCTTTAATGTACACAATGAAATGTATGAAAGATATTTTTAAGATATGTTTCACTTACCCTTTATAACGCAAGGTAGTTTTCAGTGTAGCATCCTCTTCAGCTGCGAGATAACGTAAGGCAGATGATCATTCAGTCGTGAAGCACTAAAATGTAATATACATTTTAACTATTATCGATAAGAATTATTTACTGCAGGGATGCAAATAAAGTGAGGCAAATTAGTAAATAAAAACCGATACTGTAACTGATAATGTAATTACGTATCTGTATTAGTTGTATATACAGTAATCGCACGATTATCCGCGGAGTTGGATGTTGGCATAATCGCGCATAATCAGCAGTATGAGCAGAAAAGGGAAATGAAATGAAATCTTTAGATTTACGTCGCATACTTATACCGGTTACGCTAAAGGAGACGGTGATGATGAGTACTGAATGAAGAAAGTGGGAGGAAACGGAGAAACCCGAGAAAACCCATGAGCACGGTCTTTATGCACGACAAAGTTCACACGGCACGAGCTGGATTGAACCAGGGACCCCAAGCACCGGAGGCCAAAAAAGGGACAAAAAGTCTTTCGTGCAACTTCGTTTTCGGTAAAAAGTTTACACATAATTTAGAAAGAGTAGTTTTCTGGTCTTTTTATTTCACAAGTTGGTTCATGTCTATATTTTTTACATGCATAAAAATTTTTCAACTCCCTTGCTTAGTTCCTGTTAAAGACCTCTACCTCTGATTGTATTTTTTGCACATATTCTTATTGTTTTCAGACAACATTTCTAAGAGCGTAATTTATCGTCAGCAAGAAAAGAAAAGGAAAGCCTCGGATAGTGGAATGTGTACTGTATATATATATATATATATATATATATATATATATATATATATATATATATATATATATATATATATATATATACGTATTAGTATATAGTTTTATTTTATACGTCTCCTATTATTACACAATGTGCAGATATTGT
Source organism: Thermobia domestica (assembly GCF_964235325.1). Taxonomy (NCBI): domain Eukaryota; kingdom Metazoa; phylum Arthropoda; class Insecta; order Zygentoma; family Lepismatidae; genus Thermobia; species Thermobia domestica. Next base: position 19,245 of record NW_027657616.1, on the reverse strand, counting down.
GAAAGCGCAAGTAAATATGTATAACTCCCCGTTCTGCACTTAATAACTTGAAAGAAGTTCGGGGAAGGTAGTGTAACAGAAAGTGCAAACAGAAATGAGGGTTTACAGGCATTTAATATTATTCCGTAGTAGTATGATTTTTTGTAAAATATATATATATATATATATATATATATATATATATATATATATATATATATATATATATATATATATATAAACATACATATTCAATGATATAGTAAGAGGTTAGCAGCACTGATAGAACTGCAGAAAGTACAAAACCGTTAATAAGAAAGAGAGAGAGATGGTGGCCGCTTTTGTGCTTTTCATTGGCTAATTCCGAATTGCGCGCGAATACGTACGAGATTTCTTTCTTTTTCCTCTTCGCAGCCCAGATGTTGCCAATTAGAAGTTTTTAGTACTACATTTGTATGAAAATGTTGCCTTAAGAAATGTGGTTTGCATACGGAGAAAAGAGCAAAATGAATATTTATCTTAGTGGGCATGAAAAAGACGAAACATTTTGCAAGATGGACACACGAACTTCCTTAATGCAGGCGTTCAGTACATTATTGTAAAGAAAAAAACACTAAAAAGAATTACTTCAATATCCCTAGCAACATTCAACAATTCATAGAGAAAAATCTTTATTTTGAGAACAATGGAAAACTATGTAATTGTAGATAACTACTAAATTTAATGATTAAGGAAAACGTTTAGGCCCGGCCCTTCAGAAAGAAAGTGCACAGAATTTTCTCTCATGGAAGCAATTGCAAAATCAACATTTTGTTTGCAGTTATAATTAGAGGATCTATATACAGGGTGTTCGAAAAAGAATGTATCCTCTTGAAAGAAAATATTCTCTGGGCCCCTAATCCTTTATATACCGAAAGGAAGTTGTATAGCATTTTTCTTACCTTCGTTAGAAGAATTGAAAGTGACTACTATCGTGACACGGGAGATATTTGATCGATAGTCGAATTACTCCCCATGCTCGAATGAACACGTCTCTTGTAAGGAGAGGAAAGGCTTCTGTGATCCGCTATCGCAGCTGTGTCATATCTGCAGAGAATGTTAGGACACAAACGTGATCTTTGAGAGCCTCGTGAAAAGAAGTCGCATAGTATCATGTGTGGAGACATCGGGGCCATCTGAAGAACGCTTCATCATTAGGACCAAGGGCGAGTTACGAAACACTCTGGGATATATTTATTAACATAACTTCTCGTCATTCTGCAAGTGTGGTGGGAGCTCCATCCTATTGGAAAAGGAAACCTCGGGAGCCCTCTTCATGTGTAGGTAATCGTTCACATCTGAAGCATGTGAAGATAGATTACTGTACTATCGTGTACCTAAAATCATTTTCTACGAATACGAACATGTCTACACTGAAGGCAGTGCAGCTCTTTTTCTCTTTTTTTTTTGGTCATGTATTGTAACGCGGGGCAATGCACACAATAACATGTAATGTTGTGTATCATCATAAAGGGCCAGGGCGATGATTGGATCTTGATGGACGTGGAGAACTGATAGGTGATGTGAGTGGTATTGTGATCTATGGTTGTATGTTTACTGATGAATGCATAAGGAGAGGTGAAGGGGGTTGCCTTTTTTTTTATGTCGATCGGCAGGGAAGCGATTGGGAAACTTTTGACTTTGTTTTTCAACCGAATATATTGATTGAATAGGTCGCCGACAATTTTACGGGGCGTCACGTCGTTTGCCTTTTTCATGTCGATCGCGAGCGAAGCGAGCGTTTTTTTTTTTTTTTTTTTTACCGACAATATGTATTGAATCGGTTGCCAACACCTTTAGGGGCGCGTCACGTCCTTCTTTCTGTGCTGATCGCGAGCGAAGCGAGCGCGAAATTTTTGACTTTTTTTTTTTTTTTTTTACCCCACAATATTTATTCAATCGGTCGCCAACACTTTTAGGGGTGCGTCACGTCGTCCTCTTTTCTCTGCTGATCGCGAGCGAAGCGAGCGCGAAATTTTGACCTTTTTTTCTCTTTTTAATTCTTTTTTTTTTCTTTAAGAAAAAATATTGATTTCATAGGTCGCCAACATTTTTACGGGATGGAACATCGTTTATTTGTTTTTCCAACCGTCTTTCTGTCTTGAGCCCCCGCCAAGTTAACTTTATGGTGGACAAAAACTATGTGCGGTGGGTTACCGCGGGGTTCTCCCGTTTCCTCCCACTTTCTTCATTCCACCACCATTTCAATCATTTCTCATAATCAGCGCCTCTTTTAGCCTAAGCGGCATAACGTGGGACGTAAAACAAAGATTTCCTTTAGTTGCTTTCTGTCTTGATTACGAGCGCGAAATTTTTTACTTTTTTTTTCTTTCTTTTGATATTATTCATTTAATAGGACGGCAACACCTTTACGGGCCGCCGCGTCGTCGTTTACACTTCTTCAGCCCATATTCTTTCTGCTTGTTCGTTTTCCGGCATCTTGTTATCACCGCCCGCGGGAATGCCTATGTCTTTCATCGCTTTTTGAAGCAAATCTTTAATAAATATGCACTCTCACATTTCTACTAATATGCATACCACAGTGGATAGACTGTAACTAGGAAAGCAGAAGCCTGCATATCATATTATTTAACAGTTGAAAGTGAACTGCCATTTTAAGTTTGATTTTGATCAGATGAGTGCAGTTCAACTCGTCGACAATTGTGAAGATTCTCGAGGTTAGGGACCATCCATTTTGTGCTTTGTAATGAAAATGGCTGCAGCCAAACTTCTCTGATCTGAATGAAACTTGGCATGATGATACATCTTGACCTGCTCTACAAGTTTATTTAGTATTTTCCGTTGCGCAGGCTTTTGCTTCTCCAGGTTCTCCCATGGAACTGAGAAACGTATTCAGTCGAACTTCTGCGGTAAGTCAGTATATCATCCTGAGAAGTTTGATCGAGATAGCAGAGGTTCGACTATTCGTTTTTCAATTCCATGTGATATTACAACACGGTGAACTAAATTTATATAGAAACACTTTGATTTTGTTTTGTTTTTTGCTAGCATTAAACTGAGAAAATGTTATTGAATAGACAGAGAACACCACTCAAAGAAAAGTACATCATAAGAATATATATATGGTTGCTGTGGTTCTCGGTTTAATTTGCTAGTTAAGAAACTTGCTCTAAATAAGTACATCTTACAGGTGAAAAACTAAGCCAGGCGATAGAATTAAATATAAAGTTATACACTTTTATTTTACGTTTACTAGTGTTGGGTTACTACTGTAAAATAAGTCAGTATATATGAAAGATAACTGTATTAGGTACTATTTTCCACCGGCGGTGTATTCTTGCATAGTGTACTTAATGTTTACAAGCGGGGCGCTACTAGTATGGATGCATGACAAGTGCTATTGAAACTCGAAAACTAACTGGTTTCCACTACCCTTGCTTATACGTATACCCGCGTCGCCTTCGCTCCTGTTCACTTTGGACGCACATTCTTGCTATCGCTCAGGCCCCCAGCTTTCTCCTGTTTTGGCTCCCTTAAATAGTATTCGTGCTTTTTATTGGCCACCTGGCAAAGCACTTGTAATGATTTTACACCAGTAACTCTAAAATACATGTGTATTACTTTATTTAATTCTGTCGTCTGCAGAATTTTTTTTTTTTTCGTACAAATATGCCTTTTCATGCAGAACACTGAATTTTGCCTGTAAATTTTTGAGAATATGCTGTGACGAAACTTGAGCACCGTTCTTCTTTTCTTTCTTATCACGAGTCTTCTTTAGCCTAATGAGCACAATCATCACACGATAACGACTATTCTTTTCATTTAACTTGTAAACAAGTTGAACTAATAATAATAATTGATGTACAAAGGAGAAGTGTCCTACATATTTGAGGTAAAAAATAAAATAAATATACTTCTACTTCATCCGTGTTTACAAAGTTAAATGTTATCGATTTACAAAAAATGGTCACCTATCCACACACTGACCAGGCTCGACACTGCTTGACCATACATATTAAAACATCGGTCCCACTGAATACACAAGTAGTAAGCACATTCACATAAAAATAATTAGGATTACAGTATATAAAATGTGTTAATTAAAATAGCAAATGCCTTACCTTATCACAGGCGATCCAAAGCCACTGCACATCATCTGCTACGCACACTATATTCCTCCAATATTTCACTCACTTCCTATATCACGCAACAGAAAATATTAATAAAATTCACTTAGCAACATTTTCATTTTTAATCAACAATACGTATAACAATTAAGAATAAAATTAATTGTGAGCACATTGTTATAATTAGAATACTGTTTTTATTCGTTTACAAATATGGGATTAATATAGAGCTGGCAGCAACAATATATACAACTCATCCTGTATGTATCGTAAATCCTAACTTGAGAAGACATCTCTGACGCAAACAATGAGACAAGAAATCAAATACTATATCCGACACATTTGGGGTTTATTGAACTTCAATGTTGGAAGATACCACCTTGTCGGTAGTACAAATGTAATATCCTTACAACACGCGGAACTTTTGCCAGGCATATCTAGGAATTTGGGAAGATTAATTGATATCCTTAATGTGCAATGTATGATTATGACGCATTGTTATGTACACGCAGACGGAACCAGGACAATCTATAGATGACATTTGCACTGTGTTTGGACAATTTGTTCGCAGAAAGTAACCGTTTTTGTCTATGAATACTTGAGAACATGGAAGGTATGAGATATACATTTTATGCGCAAATATTATAATACAAATCATTGTTAGTTTGGTGGATGCGTGAAAGAAAGAAAAGGAGTAGATTTTTGCAGACGTCCGGATATAAAGCGAGAACTGAGAATACGCATCTATAACATCTATTTTCTTTGTGTTAATGATATCGATGAACTAAACGGGGAAACTAAAATACAACTGTTTGCAGTATAATTCGAAGTATAGTCAAGTGCAGAGGCGTACTCACGGGGTGTCCACCGGGTGCGGACTCCTCGCAAAAGTTCCTAAGTGAACATACATTTGCAGACTTTCTCATTAAATGTAGTTATTAACAGGGAAAATATTGATGTATCATCAATATAAATCTGATCTTACACTTCATCTGTACTCTGTCTGTATCATGTTTTTGTGAAAAAGTAAGTGGAATATTTATCGTGTTTTCGAATGCAGAATAATAGTATATAGACATAGTGGCTTGTAGTATTGGAACCTTGCCCCCCGAAGCTTGGATCCCTTAGAAGAAAAAAAAAATGCATGCGCGCCTGGTGAAATGGTTAACGAATTCAGTTCACTCGATGAATCGACAGATAGTAATACACATTTCGACAGATCGACAGCATTCGACAGATACAGACATATGAAAGTAGCACAAGAATTAGGCGAAAGTCCGTGCGTTTCCTCAATTCACGTAGGAAACAACAGAAAATATCAACTACCATAAAATAATCCGTATATATATTTAATTTATTTGGAATAAAATAAATATAGAAACAACCTGTTCATACATAACTACGGTAAGTGCGTTAATTGCTAACGTAAGAACAAATATGAAACAAGGCACAAAATAAAAAAGAAAAATAAAGTTAAAGGGAATAAATATTTAGGCTTGATTGTCATTCGTATTAAGAAGCTGGGTAATAAAATGTTAAAATCTACAGAAAATTATGAAATTAAATCAGGATTTGAAATAAAAGTCTATACATTGGAAGTAGGCCAGGGAGTTTGCAAGGCAGATGTGTGCGACACGCGTTACTTTATAGATTCCCTTCATTGAACTATAGTAAGCAGTACGAAGATGGTACTTTGCGTATAATCACAGGAAGGATTGAAGTTAATTACCATGGTAATATAATTATTTATTGATAAGTATTTCCATGTTAAATTATGAAAATTATAAGCACAAGGAGGGTGAAAAAGTAGTGTGACCGACTTAGCAATGACTGAAACATAAAATAGAAAAGCGAATAAAAACAAATGCCTTTTGAGTTATGTGGAATAAAGTTTCTTCTAGCCAGTAAGGAAGAATAGGATCTGGTGCATTCATTGAATACCTGAAAAAAATCGTTTATCAAAATAGAAGGAAACACACTTATCGTTGTGGCAACTACGAACTTCTGTTTACCTCAGCCCGCCTCAGCAAGTGCTTTCTATCCGGTCCGCGCTCCGTAACCAAACTCAACGCTGCCTGCCAGCGAAAATTTCATTCTTCAGTATCGTTGAGTTTATTGCAGAAAGCAATGGCAGATACGGCATCAGCACCTGCAGCCCCGGCACAGGCTTCTCCTAAGAAGTCTGCAAAGCCTAAGAAACCAAAAACAACACCTTCTCATCCAAGAACATCAGAAATGGTGAACAACGCCATCAAGAATTTGAAGGAAAGGGGAGGAAGTTCACTGCAAGCTATTAAGAAATACATCTCTCAGAACTACAAAGTGGATGCCGAGAAGCTTGCTCCATTTATCAAGAAATACTTGAGAAGTGCAGTTGCTTCTGGGTCTTTGGTTCAGACCAAGGGAAAAGGTGCATCTGGATCGTTTAAGCTTAGTGCTTCATCGCTGAAGGAGAAGCCTGAAGGTGGATCTTCAACCAAGGCGAAACGATCAGCATCAAAGGAGAAGAAGCCTGCGAAAAAGCCAGCAGCTAAACGTCCCAAGAAGACTGGTGAAAAGAAAAAGGCTGCTGCTCCCAAACCTAAGAAATCACCATCTAAAGTGAAGAAGGCAAAAACTCCCAAGAAGCCAAAGGCCCCGAAGCCAAAGAAGGCTACAGCAAAACCGAAAAGTGCTAAGAAGGCTGCACCAAAGAAGAAGTAAATGTGTCAGTAAATCATCTGACATTTTAAAACGGCTCTTTTTAGAGCCATCAAATACTTTGAGAAGAGTAAAATTGTGCTTTTCCTATCATTATCACATGTTCATTCATAGCAATGTATAGTATACACGCAAGGGACTTTGAGTTTTCTTTTTAACCGAAGCACTTCTTGATGTAAGTGCTTTATAACAGAGGGGAATTGAGGGTGGGGAAAGAAAGCTTTCACGGGTGTCAAGAATGGTGTACTCGAAAAAAAATGGGGAACACATTACGTAATGTCAATTTGTGATCACTTACTTTTTCCTTGTTCCTATCTTCAAGTAGCGAAACAGTACAGAAAACGCACTTAATGCATTTGTTAGAAAAACTTTTGCAGGCTGACTGGGTTCGATTCTCGGTGGGAGCTCAAATGTTTCGCATTGCACGTTAATAAGTAGGTCCACGTTTGAAACAGCCTTGCTGCTGAAAGGGACACTAAACTAAAATCAACTCTTTTCAAGGCTGGGGTGAAAGAAATGTTCGAACTTATTACAACTCGTGAAAGTGAAGTAGACTGTTTCAATTTAACGTCGTACTATTATGATTTTTATGATAAAGGAGACGGGTGATTACGCCTAATGAATGATGGAAATACTGGTGTAATGAGAAAGTGTTAGGAAAAGGGAACACGCTAATAACCACGGATACCGTCTTATAATTCGTAATATTGCTATAAAGAAAAATAGTAACACCAGCAGAAATGTAGGTGTACAATTGAACTGATGTTAAGTACAAACAGACACTTAAAGAAAGTTTAGTTTAACGTTTGCATTCAACAGCAGCGACCTCTGAGAAAATATTACTTTTGCTACCTTGGAAGAAGTACATATTTCGCCTGCGAGTTCTATGAGATTAATAACGTTGAGAAGGGCAAACAGTGGTTGAATCGAAGTTAACTTATGCAACATATGGCAAAATCGAATCCTTGACCACATAAAACGAAGATAATCAATCGGTAAACATAGGGGAAAACTAAAGAATATACTTGAAAGATAGGATGATATACGAAACGAGAGGAAAACGAAGGTAGATGTATTAACTATGCAACATACGGCGTGAGAATTTAAAAAAAAAAGATAACAAGTATGGACAAGATCCTTGTTAGGATAACAGCATCTCTAAGTAGTGTATTGGTCCTAAAAAGGACCGTTTTTGAACTCAGTGCCAGAACTTCAAACTTAAGCACGTTCCCCACGGATGCGGCGAGCAAGCTGAATGTCCTTAGGCATGATTGTGACTCTCTTTGCGTGAATAGCACACAAGTTGGTGTCTTCGAAAAGCCCTACAAGGTAAGCTTCACTTGCCTCCTGTAAAGCCATGACAGCTGAGCTTTGGAAGCGAAGATCTGTCTTGAAATCTTGTGCAATTTCTCGGACGAGTCGTTGGAAGGGCAGCTTGCGGATGAGCAATTCAGTGCTCTTCTGGTAACGACGAATTTCTCGGAGAGCCACAGTACCAGGCCTGTAACGATGGGGCTTTTTCACTCCACCGGTAGCTGGAGCACTCTTTCTTGCAGCTTTGGTGGCAAGCTGCTTTCGAGGAGCTTTGCCTCCAGTAGATTTCCTAGCTGTCTGCTTGGTACGTGCCATTGCAACTGTCACGACTTGTTTCAAATAATTGCGCGCTGAATGAAGTCAAGTTATATAAAGAGCAAAACCGTTAAATCAAGCTATTTCTCATTGGATAAAGTCAGTCGAAAAGGACAGTTCTCATTGGCTTAGACACGTTTTGTGTTTTTCCTCCGTGCTTTCCCTGCATGATCGAAGGAACAAAACCACGAGTCTTGGGCTGCTTGGGCTTGTATTTCTCGTGTGTGGTGAGCGAAGCAGTAACATATCGAAATGACAGGACGTGGAAAAGGAGGCAAGGGTCTTGGCAAAGGAGGTGCCAAGCGCCACCGTAAAGTTCTTCGTGACAACATCCAGGGTATCACCAAACCCGCTATTAGGCGTCTTGCTCGCCGTGGTGGTGTGAAGCGTATCTCTGGTCTCATTTATGAAGAGACCCGAGGAGTATTGAAAGTATTCCTGGAGAACGTAATCAGAGATGCTGTTACATACACAGAACACGCCAAGAGGAAGACAGTGACAGCTATGGATGTTGTGTATGCCTTGAAGAGGCAAGGAAGAACCCTGTACGGTTTCGGAGGTTAAGTTGGGGTTCCTCCTATTTTGGATATAAAATTGGCATAAACGGCTCTTTTCAGAGCCAACAAATTTATATAAAGGGAAAGATTTACTTTGTGCGATTTTCTGTTAGATTATAAGAATTCGTGTAACTACATTAAAGCCTTTTGATGCACACAAAATTACAGACGTAGAGAGATTAATTTGAGAAAATCATACGTTTTTTTTTACATTATGTACGTTCATGTATACGTATTCATATGTAGCAGTATTAATGCTGGAGAAGGGGTTCTGGTTGGAAATTGGCGATTTGTTGGAAGTAGCGAGCATGAGAGATGCGAAACGCAAGTCGGAATTTCTGTTCTGACAGTAGGATGTACGTATAGAGGCTTATACAACTTCTATACTGTGCTGTGAGGGGCGAATAATGCGTTAGAAACCTGAATCTTGTCCTTTATCTTGTTTACGTGGTCTTGGGTTCGATTTTTTTCTTTTGCGGTAGTGTCTATTGTGATTTACATGTAAATTAATGACACTTCGTAGCGGGTTAGTAAAATAAAGAGTAATACAAATATGAGATGTAGGTTAATGCATTGTATACTTCACATTATTTACTAAAGAAAGGCAGTAGTTACAAGAAACCTAGGCTCGCTCGTTGGGCACAGTAGCAAATGAGTTCTGAGATCAGAGAATAAGAGTAGTTGCGTATTACAAACCATATACATATAACACATATCACACAAATATGAATATCGACCTTGCAAAGAATAAATCGTACTTAAGTGTGCATTTAATGTCATTACTATGTTGCAAAAGAAATTTAGGAAAGTTTTTTGATCCGCTCTGTTCATGATGTCATTGGGGCATAGTAATGAACAATAATAAATGTCGAGAACATATTGAACAGAGTAATTTCAGCCAAGCCAACGCAAGAGAGAAACATGAGTGCTTTAAGAATGTTGGAAATTCCTTTGTCTAGCATGAAGTACATGAGAATATGTGGTATGAGGTTTTCTTCCATTGCTGAGAATCTGGGCTCGACTGTCCTGTCCTCTGGGTAATATGAGCCCGATGTACGCAAATATCAAAAAAATGTAGCTAGCGACAATACAAAAGGTAATGATCTTATAATTAATAATGTAGTGGGAACTAAGCACATCGCTGTTTGGAGTATTCTAAAGATAGTGTGACTTCCTATGGGCTTCAATTACGATCGACGACTACACATACTAATTAATCGAATAGCAGCGAGAATTTCGAATGACACTAAGCAACTATCTCAGACACTTTTGATGAGTCTGTATATCGAAAACAATTCATTTCAATCGTAAATCTCCTCTATAAAGGGGTTTGTGGCCCTCATAAGGGCCGATTTGTATGAGATATAGGTCTTACATTTATGCCTTCTTCTCAGTTTTCTTGGGCAGAAGTACAGCTTGAATGTTGGGCAAAACACCACCCTGAGCGATTGTAACTCCAGACAACAACTTGTTTAATTCCTCGTCGTTACGGATAGCTAACTGCAGATGACGTGGAATAATCCTAGTCTTCTTGTTGTCACGAGCAGCGTTGCCTGCCAACTCAAGAACTTCAGCTGCCAGGTATTCCATGACTGCAGCCAAATACACGGGAGCGCCAGCACCAACTCGTTCGGCATAGTTACCCTTTCGCAAAAGACGATGGATTCTGCCTACTGGGAATTGAAGGCCAGCCCTGCTGGAGCGGGACTTGCTCTTTCCCTTGACTTTTCCACCTTTGCCGCGACCAGACATTGTTCAATATTCTTTCGTAATAAGATGAGAGGAAAAATTGCGGCCTCCCATGAATCAAGTCAGTTTTGTTACTACTTCAAGCGTGCACCCGAGTGCATCAAATGAAAAGCAAGGCAGTTGGCGCGAATTGAAACACGTACTGTAATTTAAATGAAGTCGATAAATCGGCGGACACATCTAATTTTGCTGAACGAGTGAGTCATCATGCCACCAAAAACTAGCGGAAAGGCTGCAAAGAAGGCTGGTAAAGCCCAAAAGAATATCTCCAAGGGAGATAAGAAGAAGAAGAGGAGGAGGAAGGAGAGCTATGCCATTTACATCTACAAAGTTTTGAAGCAAGTGCATCCTGACACTGGCATATCTAGCAAAGCTATGAGTATCATGAACAGCTTTGTTAATGACATCTTCGAGCGTATTGCTGCTGAAGCTTCTCGTTTGGCCCATTACAATAAGCGGTCAACTATCACCAGCCGGGAAATCCAAACAGCTGTGCGCCTTCTTTTGCCTGGTGAACTTGCCAAGCACGCTGTAAGTGAGGGTACGAAGGCTGTTACCAAGTACACAAGCTCTAAGTAAAAATCTTCTTCAAGATTTTTCATTTCAAACGGTCCTTGTCAGGACCAACACATTATTCGAAAGAGTTAAATCACGAAATTTGCTTCATTCTGTTATGTAGAAACACCTTGAAATCCAATTTCTATATGCTGTTAGTAAAAAAGTAAAGCACATAGCGGAGATGTGTCGTGCTTGTATACGAAAGGCATTTACTCGCCGGAGATCTACACTTAGTCATAATAATTTACTTTTAAAAAGTGGTAATACATTCCGTGTTAAGTATAGTAGTAGGTGCACACGGATCGGAAATCAGGTTATTTTAATGTGCCGTGCAAATAAACAGGCTGTTAGTGTAAGAAATAGTGGGTATAACGCTTAGAATATCGATTAATCGCTATGAAATAATGTTGATAAATTATCTCTTGAAAGTACTATAAAATTAATGTTTCTAGTATTTTCGTACTTGAAGGATAATGAAATTTGAAAAAGAGATGCCAACAGCACCTGGTGTTCCCAGGCGGTCACCCATCCAAGTACTGACCAGGCCCGATGCTGCTTGACTTCGGTGATCGGACGAGAACCGGTATATTCAGCATGGTATGGCCGTTGGCAACTACCTTTTCTTCAATGTCCTGTTAAGGAAGTATGTTTTAAGTAAGAATTGACATTATTAACTATAAAGGCAAGCATATTAACGTCGTTAACATTACTTGGAATATACTAATATTCGAATAAATATTTGAATGTTCGAATGATGAGTGATTCGGATGTTCATAGTGCCACTATGTCCTATCGAGTTTACTATCACGAACCACGTATGAAATTGTATATAAATAAATAAAAATAAATCCTTTATTAAGTATTGATTACAGGAAAAAGGCAAACTTACATTCTTTAATGTACACAATGAAATGTATGAAAGATATTTTTAAGATATGTTTCACTTACCCTTTATAACGCAAGGTAGTTTTCAGTGTAGCATCCTCTTCAGCTGCGAGATAACGTAAGGCAGATGATCATTCAGTCGTGAAGCACTAAAATGTAATATACATTTTAACTATTATCGATAAGAATTATTTACTGCAGGGATGCAAATAAAGTGAGGCAAATTAGTAAATAAAAACCGATACTGTAACTGATAATGTAATTACGTATCTGTATTAGTTGTATATACAGTAATCGCACGATTATCCGCGGAGTTGGATGTTGGCATAATCGCGCATAATCAGCAGTATGAGCAGAAAAGGGAAATGAAATGAAATCTTTAGATTTACGTCGCATACTTATACCGGTTACGCTAAAGGAGACGGTGATGATGAGTACTGAATGAAGAAAGTGGGAGGAAACGGGAGAAACCCGAGAAAACCCATGAGCACGGTCTTTATGCACGACAAAGTTCACACGGCACGAGCTGGGATTGAACCAGGGACCCCAAGCACCGGAGGCCAAAAAAGGGACAAAAAGTCTTTCGTGCAACTTTCGTTTTCGGTAAAAAGTTTACACATAATTTAGAAAGAGTAGTTTTCTGGTCTTTTTATTTCACAAGTTGGTTCATGTCTATATTTTTTACATGCATAAAAAATTTTTCAACTCCCTTGCTTAGTTCCTGTTAAAGACCTCTACCTCTGATTGTATTTTTTGCACATATTCTTATTGTTTTCAGACAACATTTCTAAGAGCGTAATTTATCGTCAGCAAGAAAAGAAAAGGAAAGCCTCGGATAGTGGAATGTGTACTGTATATATATATATATATATATATATATATATATATATATATATATATATATATATATATATATATATATATATCGTATTAGTATATAGTTTTATTTTATACGTCTCCTATTATTACACAATGTGCAGATATTGTGAAAGCGCAAGTAAATATGTATAACTCCCCGTTCTGCACTTAATAACTTGAAAGAAGTTCGGGGAAGGTAGTGTAACAGAAAGTGCAAACAGAAATGAGGGTTTACAGGCATTTAATATTATTCCGTAGTAGTATGATTTTTTGTAAAATATATATATATATATATATATATATATATATATATATATATATATATATATATATATATATATATATATATATATATAAACATACATATTCAATGATATAGTAAGAGGTTAGCAGCACTGATAGAACTGCAGAAAGTACAAAACCGTTAATAAGAAAGAGAGAGAGATGGTGGCCGCTTTTGTGCTTTTCATTGGCTAATTCCGAATTGCGCGCGAATACGTACGAGATTTCTTTCTTTTTCCTCTTCGCAGCCCAGATGTTGCCAATTAGAAGTTTTTAGTACTACATTTGTATGAAAATGTTGCCTTTAAGAAATGTGGTTTGCATACGGAGAAAAGAGCAAAATGAATATTTATCTTAGTGGGCATGAAAAAAGACGAAACATTTTGCAAGATGGACACACGAACTTCCTTAATGCAGGCGTTCAGTACATTATTGTAAAGAAAAAAACACTAAAAAGAATTACTTCAATATCCCTAGCAACATTCAACAATTCATAGAGAAAAATCTTTATTTTGAGAACAATGGAAAACTATGTAATTGTAGATAACTACTAAATTTAATGATTAAGGAAAACGTTTAGGCCCGGCCCTTCAGAAAGAAAGTGCACAGAATTTTCTCTCATGGAAGCAATTGCAAAATCAACATTTTGTTTGCAGTTATAATTAGAGGATCTATATACAGGGTGTTCGAAAAAGAATGTATCCTCTTGAAAGAAAATATTCTCTGGGCCCCTAATCCTTTATATACCGAAAGGAAGTTTGTATAGCATTTTTTCTTACCTTCGTTAGAAGAATTGAAAGTGACTACTATCGTGACACGGGAGATATTTGATCGATAGTCGAATTACTCCCATGCTCGAATGAACACGTCTCTTGTAAGGAGAGGAAAGGCTTCTGTGATCCGCTATCGCAGCTGTGTCATATCTGCAGAGAATGTTAGGACACAAACGTGATCTTTGAGAGCCTCGTGAAAAGAAGTCGCATAGTATCATGTGTGGAGACATCGGGGCCATCTGAAGAACGCTTCATCATTAGGACCAAGGGCGAGTTACGAAACACTCTGGGATATATTTATTAACATAACTTCTCGTCATTCTGCAAGTGTGGTGGAGCTCCATCCTATTGGAAAAGGAAACCTCGGGAGCCCTCTTCATGTGTAGGTATCGTTCACATCTGAAGCATGTGAAGATAGATTACTGTACTATCGTGTACCTAAAATCATTTTCTACGAATACGAACATGTCTACACTGAAGGCAGTGCAGCTCTTTTTCTCTTTTTTTTTTGGTCATGTATTGTAACGCGGGGCAATGCACACAATAACATGTAATGTTGTGTATCATCATAAAGGGCCAGGGCGATGATTGGATCTTGATGGACGTGGAGAACTGATAGGTGATGTGAGTGGTATTGTGATCTATGGTTGTATGTTTACTGATGAATGCATAAGGAGAGGTGAAGGGGTTGCCTTTTTTTTTATGTCGATCGGCAGGGAAGCGATTGGGAAACTTTTGACTTTGTTTTTCAACCGAATATATTGATTGAATAGGTCGCCGACAATTTTACGGGGCGTCACGTCGTTGCCTTTTTCATGTCGATCGCGAGCGAAGCGAGCGTTTTTTTTTTTTTTTTTTTTTACCGACAATATGTATTGAATCGGTTGCCAACACCTTTAGGGGCGCGTCACGTCCTTCTTTCTGTGCTGATCGCGAGCGAAGCGAGCGCGAAATTTTTGACTTTTTTTTTTTTTTTTTTACCCACAATATTTATTCAATCGGTCGCCAACACTTTTAGGGGTGCGTCACGTCCTCTTTTCTCTGCTGATCGCGAGCGAAGCGAGCGCGAAATTTTGACCTTTTTTTCTCTTTTTAATTCTTTTTTTTTTCTTTAAGAAAAAATATTGATTTCATAGGTCGCCAACATTTTTACGGGATGGAACATCGTTTATTTGTTTTTCCAACCGTCTTTCTGTCTTGAGCCCCCGCCAAGTTAACTTTATGGTGGACAAAAACTATGTGCGGTGGGTTACCGCGGGGTTCTCCCGTTTCCTCCCACTTTCTTCATTCCACCACCATTTCAATCATTTCTCATAATCAGCGCCTCTTTTAGCCTAAGCGGCATAACGTGGGACGTAAAACAAAGATTTCCTTTAGTTGCTTTCTGTCTTGATTACGAGCGCGAAATTTTTTACTTTTTTTTTCTTTCTTTTGATATTATTCATTTAATAGGACGGCAACACCTTTACGGGCCGCCGCGTCGTCGTTTACACTTCTTCAGCCCATATTCTTTCTGCTTGTTCGTTTTCCGGCATCTTGTTATCACCGCCCGCGGGAATGCCTATGTCTTTCATCGCTTTTTGAAGCAAATCTTTAATAAATATGCACTCTCACATTTCTACTAATATGCATACCACAGTGGATAGACTGTAACTAGGAAAGCAGAAGCCTGCATATCATATTATTTAACAGTTGAAAGTGAACTGCCATTTTAAGTTTGATTTTGATCAGATGAGTGCAGTTCAACTCGTCGACAATTGTGAAGATTCTCGAGGTTAGGGACCATCCATTTTGTGCTTTGTAATGAAAATGGCTGCAGCCAAACTTCTCTGATCTGAATGAAACTTGGCATGATGATACATCTTGACCTGCTCTACAAGTTTATTTAGTATTTTCCGTTGCGCAGGCTTTTGCTTCTCCAGGTTCTCCCATGGAACTGAGAAACGTATTCAGTCGAACTTCTGCGGTAAGTCAGTATATCATCCTGAGAAGTTTGATCGAGATAGCAGAGGTTCGACTATTCGTTTTTCAATTCCATGTGATATTACAACACGGTGAACTAAATTTATATAGAAACACTTTGATTTTGTTTTGTTTTTTGCTAGCATTAAACTGAGAAAATGTTATTGAATAGACAGAGAACACCACTCAAAGAAAAGTACATCATAAGAATATATATATGGTTGCTGTGGTTCTCGGTTTAATTTGCTAGTTAAGAAACTTGCTCTAAATAAGTACATCTTACAGGTGAAAAACTAAGCCAGGCGATAGAATTAAATATAAAGTTATACACTTTTATTTTACGTTTACTAGTGTTGGGTTACTACTGTAAAATAAGTCAGTATATATGAAAGATAACTGTATTAGGTACTATTTTCCACCGGCGGTGTATTCTTGCATAGTGTACTTAATGTTTACAAGCGGGGCGCTACTAGTATGGATGCATGACAAGTGCTATTGAAACTCGAAAACTAACTGGTTTCCACTACCCTTGCTTATACGTATACCCGCGTCGCCTTCGCTCCTGTTCACTTTGGACGCACATTCTTGCTATCGCTCAGGCCCCCAGCTTTCTCCTGTTTTGGCTCCCTTAAATAGTATTCGTGCTTTTTATTGGCCACCTGGCAAAGCACTTGTAATGATTTTACACCAGTAACTCTAAAATACATGTGTATTACTTTATTTAATTCTGTCGTCTGCAGAATTTTTTTTTTTTTTCGTACAAATATGCCTTTTCATGCAGAACACTGAATTTTGCCTGTAAATTTTTGAGAATATGCTGTGACGAAACTTGAGCACCGTTCTTCTTTTCTTTCTTATCACGAGTCTTCTTTAGCCTAATGAGCACAATCATCACACGATAACGACTATTCTTTTCATTTAACTTGTAAACAAGTTGAACTAATAATAATAATTGATGTACAAAGGAGAAGTGTCCTACATATTTGAGGTAAAAAATAAAATAAATATACTTCTACTTCATCCGTGTTTACAAAGTTAAATGTTATCGATTTACAAAAAATGGTCACCTATCCACACACTGACCAGGCTCGACACTGCTTGACCATACATATTAAAACATCGGTCCCACTGAATACACAAGTAGTAAGCACATTCACATAAAAATAATTAGGATTACAGTATATAAAATGTGTTAATTAAAATAGCAAATGCCTTACCTTATCACAGGCGATCCAAAGCCACTGCACATCATCTGCTACGCACACTATATTCCTCCAATATTTCACTCACTTCCTATATCACGCAACAGAAAATATTAATAAAATTCACTTAGCAACATTTTCATTTTTAATCAACAATACGTATAACAATTAAGAATAAAATTAATTGTGAGCACATTGTTATAATTAGAATACTGTTTTTATTCGTTTACAAATATGGGATTAATATAGAGCTGGCAGCAACAATATATACAACTCATCCTGTATGTATCGTAAATCCTAACTTGAGAAGACATCTCTGACGCAAACAATGAGACAAGAAATCAAATACTATATCCGACACATTTGGGGTTTATTGAACTTCAATGTTGGAAGATACCACCTTGTCGGTAGTACAAATGTAATATCCTTACAACACGCGGAACTTTTGCCAGGCATATCTAGGAATTTGGGAAGATTAATTGATATCCTTAATGTGCAATGTATGATTATGACGCATTGTTATGTACACGCAGACGGAACCAGGACAATCTATAGATGACATTTGCACTGTGTTTGGACAATTTGTTCGCAGAAAGTAACCGTTTTTGTCTATGAATACTTGAGAACATGGAAGGTATGAGATATACATTTTATGCGCAAATATTATAATACAAATCATTGTTAGTTTGGTGGATGCGTGAAAGAAAGAAAAGGAGTAGATTTTTGCAGACGTCCGGATATAAAGCGAGAACTGAGAATACGCATCTATAACATCTATTTTCTTTGTGTTAATGATATCGATGAACTAAACGGGGAAACTAAAATACAACTGTTTGCAGTATAATTCGAAGTATAGTCAAGTGCAGAGGCGTACTCACGGGGTGTCCACCGGGTGCGGACTCCTCGCAAAAGTTCCTAAGTGAACATACATTTGCAGACTTTCTCATTAAATGTAGTTATTAACAGGGAAAATATTGATGTATCATCAATATAAATCTGATCTTACACTTCATCTGTACTCTGTCTGTATCATGTTTTTGTGAAAAAGTAAGTGGAATATTTATCGTGTTTTCGAATGCAGAATAATAGTATATAGACATAGTGGCTTGTAGTATTGGAACCTTGCCCCCCGAAGCTTGGATCCCTTAGAAGAAAAAAAAAATGCATGCGCGCCTGGTGAAATGGTTAACGAATTCAGTTCACTCGATGAATCGACAGATAGTAATACACATTTCGACAGATCGACAGCATTCGACAGATACAGACATATGAAAGTAGCACAAGAATTAGGCGAAAGTCCGTGCGTTTCCTCAATTCACGTAGGAAACAACAGAAAATATCAACTACCATAAAATAATCCGTATATATATTTAATTTATTTGGAATAAAATAAATATAGAAACAACCTGTTCATACATAACTACGGTAAGTGCGTTAATTGCTAACGTAAGAACAAATATGAAACAAGGCACAAAATAAAAAAGAAAAATAAAGTTAAAGGGAATAAATATTTAGGCTTGATTGTCATTCGTATTAAGAAGCTGGGTAATAAAATGTTAAAATCTACAGAAAATTATGAAATTAAATCAGGATTTGAAATAAAAGTCTATACATTGGAAGTAGGCCAGGGAGTTTGCAAGGCAGATGTGTGCGACACGCGTTACTTTATAGATTCCCTTCATTGAACTATAGTAAGCAGTACGAAGATGGTACTTTGCGTATAATCACAGGAAGGATTGAAGTTAATTACCATGGTAATATAATTATTTATTGATAAGTATTTCCATGTTAAATTATGAAAATTATAAGCACAAGGAGGGTGAAAAAGTAGTGTGACCGACTTAGCAATGACTGAAACATAAAATAGAAAAGCGAATAAAAACAAATGCCTTTTGAGTTATGTGGAATAAAGTTTCTTCTAGCCAGTAAGGAAGAATAGGATCTGGTGCATTCATTGAATACCTGAAAAAAATCGTTTATCAAA
>NW_027657615.1:0-23487 GCF_964235325.1 Thermobia domestica | reverse complement strand
TTCGGGCCACTATGCGCATGCTCCATTTACAACCAATACTTCCCCTGCCTGAGGTCGTAACACCAAGGGAAGTTGAGCGTCAAATTTGTCACTTGCCCAACAAAAAAGCGCCTGGAGTTGATCAGATCCGCCCAGAACTACTGAAACATGGGACACGGAAGCTACTCCTCTATCTTGCTGCTTTATTTACAGGCATCCTTCAGGTTTGCTACTTTCCCCGTGCTTGGAAAGAAGCGAAAGTCATTCTTCTCCCCAAACCAGGTAAAAATCCGACTCTCCCAGAAAACTATAGACCAATTAGCCTATTATCTCATGTGAGCAAACTCTTCGAACGAGTGCTTCTCGCCCGACTTCACGAGCACGTCACCACTCTAGATATACTCCCCCAACATCAATTTGGTTTTCGTGCTAACCACAGCACAACAAGCCAATTAGTGAGGGTAGTCGACCATCTGACTACCTCTTTTAATCGACGGCAATATGTTGTAGGTGTATACCTTGATATCTCAAAGGCGTTTGATAAAGTGTGGTTACCAGGCCTCATTTATAAACTTCGCTTACAAGGTTTGTCTTTACCTTATCTCAAACTCCTCACTTCATACCTCTTTCATCGCTTTTTCCATGTCTCTGTGGGACAGACCAAGTCTGCTCCCAAACCAATTCAAGCTGGTGTGCCTCAAGGCGCGGTTCTTTCGCCTCTGCTTTACACCTTATACACCGCAGACTTACCCATTGTGCCACACTGCTTTCCTGCAACATACGCCGATGACACTGCTTTCTTCACGAACAGCAGCAATCTTCGTCTTTCCTACCACTACATGCAGCGGCACCTCAATGTTTTTCAACGTTGGGCTACCACCTGGCGCCTAAAAATCAACGCGGATAAGAGCGTTGCAGTCTGTTATAGCAAAAGACGCAGCAGAACCATCCATCGTTTATATTATGACAACATTGAAGTTCCACACCGTCTGCATGCTAAATACTTGGGAGTTATCTTAGATCGAGGCCTTACTTTTGGTCTTCATATCAGGGACATTAAACACCGAGCCCTTCGAAAATTGTCTGCCCTCTATACTATTCTGCGTTGCAGTGCCTTAAGTCATGAAACAAGACTCCACGTCTTTAAAATGGTAATTTTGTCCACAATCACCTACGCATGTCCAGCATGGCAACATGCGGCACTCAGTCACTTGCGCACGGTCGAGAGTGTGCAAACCAGGGCAGCTCGTATCATAACAGGCCATGACCGATATACGCGTAATCGTCAACTTCTAGAGGACTTAAACATATATCCTATCCGGGACGTGTTACGTCAACACCATACTCGTTTTTGGGCCAACCTCCCCCGCCACGTCAACCCCGCTATTGCAGCCATTGGCACAGCGCATACACACCGACGAACTTACAGGACGCCACGTTTGTAGCATAACTCTTTACCCACACTCTCCCCCTCACTGCGACAGTTGCAGGTGAAGGCCACATGACGTCGTCGTATCTCATGTTCTAACTCACCCCCCAAAGGTCTAATCATTTTGTTTTCTACAGCTGTCATCGAGTCAGGGACTTTTGTCCGATACTCGACACAAAACTACACTTTCAAGCTGAGCTGAGCTGAGCTGAGCTGGTGTTTAATGTAACGTATCTGGGAATTATTTTTGACCACCACGTCACTTGGCGCCCTCACCTTCAGAATGTAATACAGAAAACATATAACAGGATTAACCTCCTCAAACGCCTCACGGGTACTACTTGGGGACCACGAGCAAATACCATTCTTAATACCTACAAAGTTTTCTTACAACCAGTTCTGACCTACGGATTCACTGCATGGATAGCCGCACTCCAGCGTCATTATGAAAAACTGAAGATACTAGAACGACATGCCATACGAATAGCCTACAGAATAAAACTTCCTAGTCCTACTCAAGATCTTTACGACATTATGCCTTTTCCACATCTTCTGTTCCATCTTGAAGCTTTACGGACGAAGTATATTACTAACCGATTCGAGTCCCGGCATCCGTTACTCCTCACCACAATGCAAGCAGACATCCCGTTCAATCCACCTCGCAAATTACAGGATACCCTTTGTCGCTACTCTTTGCACTTTACCGCTATACCCTACCTCCTGATCATCCGGATTTAGACGCAGTTGCAGCTTTTTCATCATCCGTCGTTCCTCATTACATAGCCCCTTCATCCTCTGCACAATAACAACCTTATGACTTACCAGGGCACCGTTGGTCTTCATCACGTCCAAAGTTGGACAGAACATAGCATTCATCTGGTACACTATCACATCTGTGTTGTGTTGAGACAGTGCACTTCATGTTCCTCTTTTCATTTACTTCTACTTTTCTTTTTTACCATGATCAAATAAAATAGAACCTGAATAAAATGATGATTAACTCCCCGTGTAACCAAATTGCACTTAGACCATCTATTGTACTTGTATTAGCAACACCAATACGTATTGTAACCTATGCCAAAGAGAGGGCGTAACCCTCTAATGGCTGGAAGTAGGAACTTATTTTATAAGGATAAAGCAATTAGATGAATAAAAATTTCAATGTTACCCTATTCCCGTACCAAAAAAAATTTGGTGTTTACTCACCTGGCGACTATAGCCATCTATTGGTCTATTGTCGTACTAATTATCTAGGCTAATTATTGTTCGCTTAGTTAGATCTTATCTTGCGGAGGATTCTCTTCAAGAATCGACATTGGCCTCACGGTCCGAGCCGCACATTTATAGTCAGGGCTTTTGTTCTTACTAACCTGGTTGTACAGTCCACTTATAACCTGCACGGGGCGCTGCACTTTGTGTGCGAAACGTCAGGTCTTTAGTAATCTTCATCTCTTGGGATCATTATGCCGGGGCCTCCAACCCCGACGGATACTACATCTGGGCGACATAGCTTACCAGCCACGGTCATGGAACCACCTAAAGATCGCCGCACGCGTCCACGGGAACGCGAACGCACTTCCTCTGGAGCTTCTTCCGTCTCCACTAGTTCTCCTGTCAGGGACAGAGATCGCTCTCGCTCCCCAACTACCATCAAAAAACTCAAATATACCGACGCTCTTAAAAGTCCACTCTTCCAGTACCATACGCCTCAACCTCATCCATTGAAGAGCCCATCATTGTCGATCAACCTACTACGAACATCTATACCATCCTCTTCAGTGACCTAAAACCGGAGTATTTCACTATCAAAGCTATGTATCTGCAACTCATGCGTTATTGTAAACGCCTTGATCTACACCAACTGGTGAAAACTCAAAACGGTATCATTCTGAAAACGACCAATCCCCAACTATATGAACAGCTAATCTATAAAGTAGGGCCAGCAATGTTCGGGACAAATGCTAAGATACAACTTTTGAAAACGCCAAATCAAAAGACACCACCGCCACCACGCCGCACACCACTCTTATCAGTGGTAATTCGTGGCGTCGACCCCACTCTGACTGAAAAAGAAATCTTAGACGAGCTAAAGGAAGATGGCTATCACCCAAAACGAGCACTACGCATTAAAAATGCTACCGGCCCAACATATATGGTGCGCCTGCTCACCGAAGATCAAAATCTTGTCGATGAACTTCTTCAAAATGGGGTATATATATCTACCGCTGCCATTATCGGGTGGAAGCGTCACGGACTCCACCGCCCCTCTCTTTACGGTGCGAGAATTGTCTCCAATATAACGCCCATCCAACCAATAAATGCACGCTGCCATCTGTCTGTCCCCACTGCAAAGGGGCTCATAAACTGAAAAGTTGTCCCAACCTTCAGCAACCTTCGAACTGTAACACCTGTGGTGGACCACACCCCACCTACTCCTACCAGTACCCCCAAAAACCAAAGCCTCTGCCAGACAAGCCTGAAACAGTAGTGCCATTACGCATCCATCCAGCCACTCAAGTTTCTACTGGCACGCAAACCTCTCTTTTACCGCCGCCGACTGTTGAAAATATACTCTAATTCATAACTTTAGTGCTCCAGAACACCTTCCCCTATCAACGGGAAGCCATATTAACCCACGCTACGAAAGCAGCCTATGACATCTTTCACCTTCATATGGCTGCTACGTATTCGGGACTTTCCACCTATTTCCATTTCCACTCTGATACTCAAACATGAATCATTGCTCACGGGGGAAACGGCCACTCAAATTTCTCTTCTCCAACATCCGCTCATTGCGCACTAATCGAGTCATCTTGGAAACCATGGCAGCTGCACATACCGTCGACTGCATCCTGCTCAATGAAACCTACTTAAAACCTAATGAGCGGTACTATTTATCGCAATACAATCTTATCCGCGCGGACCTACCGCAACACCCAGCTCACGGAGGAACCGCTATAGCCATAAAACCGTCGCTACCCAGACGTCACATTATACCGCCAAACCCTCAACACTACTCGGAGCACGTTTTTCAAACTGTCTACTTCCCATCAATTACATCAACAGTTGCGACTATCTATGTCCGCTCTACCCAGCCATTGCCATATCACTTCTTGACATATCTTGACTTAAACTTCCGCACTTATATCCTGCTGGCCGACATTAACTACCATTCCCGCACTGCCACTCAGCAACAGCGCTTCACGGATTTTTTTAGCAAATACTCATAGTACCTGTATTCCATTGCCTCACCATACTCGCCCAGATAGCCATACCACACCAGACGTAGCCATAGTGTCCAATAATCTCTTAACTCGAGCATCAGTGGAAGTTCTTGGCTCCGTTGGTAGCGATCATCTACCGTTTCTTCTCACGATCCAACAACCAGCTCCCACGCAGCCTCCTGCGTCTTTCCCTCCGAAATACAACTTCAATAAGGCCGACTGGACCAAATATCAAACAAACATCACTACCCAACTCGCAACTACAAGCTCCAATCTTACCACTTTCGAATCAATAGATCTCTTAGCAGACACTCTTACGGAAGCAATCCGTGATGCCACAGAACATGCAGTACCCAAACATACTTCACATCCACTCCGGCCCAACCTACCTCCGTATGCGCTTACGCTCTTAGATCGCTCCCATGCTTCTCTTAGGGAATACCGACTCACTCATAATCCATACTTTCTCCATATTCATAAGCAGTTCCAGTGAATGGTTAAGCACTACGTCATCGCATCGCCAAGAGACGCCTTATTTGGCGACACTCCTGTAACCAGCTACAACAAGAGCGAAACCCAACTAAATTCTGGAGCTTATTCAAACGCCTCACCTACCAGAAACATAGTTCACATTATCCGCTCGTCATCAATGGCACGGCTCCTCCAACTGATACTGCTAAAGCAACGGCCTTCGCCACCTACTTTGAACAGGCTTTTACACCCCACTCTGATCCGATTTTTGTCCATCCATCACACCATCATATCACAATCGAGGGTGACCCTACTCAACCCTCCTTCCAATCTCAGTTTGGCGACCCCCTCACTGCTGACGATGCTCTCCTCGCTCCAATAACTGCTGAGGATATCCAACATGTATTCCGGAACAGAATTAATACAGCACCAGGGGCGGACACAATCACCTACCGCCAACTTTCACAGGCTCCTCCTATCTTTCATGCTCTGCTTGCCATCCTATATACTATCATCCTTACCACGGGATATATCCCTACCCAGTGGAAGCTTGCAAAGGTCCTAGTCTTTTTAAAACCACACAAAGACCCGGCATTAGTCACATCCTACCGACCTATTAGCTTAACGTCGGTATTCAGTAAAACCCTGGAACGGATCCTTGTTAAACGGCTCCAACCTTACCTCGCCGAGCGCAATATCCTTCCTACTACACAGGCAGGATTTCGACCCTTTCATGCCACTGGCGACCAACTCCTCAAACTCTCTTCGCTCGTAATGAATCACTTTAATAAATACTTACCATCTGTGCTAATCTCTTTCGATATCGAACGTACTTTCGATACTGTATGGCACGAGGGACTGCTATTCAAACTAAAGCGCCTACTCCCACCTCATTACGTCCGAGTCATCGCCAATTTCCTCCATCAACGACGTGCATTTATCCAACTCCATCACGGACGTTCGCACGAATTTCTTTTACGAGCAGGAGTCCCTCAAGGATCCGTACTCTCTCCCCTTCTCTACATCCTCTACGTAGCTGACATGCCTTCCCCGTCACCTCCAATTCATGCTCTACAGTTCGCAGACGATACAGCCTATCTTGCTCTTGGATCCTCTGTTGAGCGCATCAATCTACAATTACAAGCAGCAATAGATAACCTCATCTCCTGGTGCCTACGCTGGAAACTGAAATTAAACCCCAACAAAACACAAATGACGCTTTTTGCCCGCAAGACACACAAGTACTGTCCCACACGCAACCCAGAGCGTCTCCGTATTATGGTACTGGACTCAGAAATCTCATTAAGCAATAGCGTTAAATATCTTGGGGTCCATTTCGATAAACACCTCACATGGCGCACCCACTTAGCCGCTCTTGAGAAAGACATCCGTCGTCGCCTCAATCTCTTAAGGAACTTAAAGGGCACAACCTGGGGCTTAAGTGCTGACGTCTTACTTTATACATACAAAGTTTTCGGCCGGCCAGCTATGACATACGGGCATCTAGCTTGGCTTTCAGCGCCTCCCCATTTCTATGGCCGCCTACAACTCCTTGAGCGTCAGGCAATACGCATTGCATACTCTCTAACTTATCGAACCTCCAACGCCGAGCTCTATCAACGCACAGCAATGCCTCCAATCTTGGACCACCTCTATCGCCTTCGCACGCGATACATTACGCATCACATAACAACTTCACATGAAACGCTTCCAGCCCTCCTAGATGAGAAACCTGCTCTCCCCCGTACTGGATATCCTCCAATAGACCATCTCCTGGCAATATATGAACGGGACACCAATTCAGCTGACTACAACCCAGAGCGTCGCATATACCAAACCCATCCTCATCTCTATAGATAATAATTTCGTCGCAATACATGCTTTCACATGACATCTCCCATGACACGTGGCGCTTCCGATAATTGGACACACCATCAATATTCCCGAGAAGCTTTCTGCTTACAACTATACTATCCTAGCAACCTGTATCCACCCACAATAATATTCTTCACATAGTAAAAACTTCACTCTGGCCATATAGACGGCATAACCGTCTGCGGCCCACCCATCACCTGATGGGAATGAAAGACTTGTGGAAAAAAATTGGTGTTATCACAGCGAGATAAAACTAATTTTCTCTAATTTTTTCAGACTGAAACAGTTGCCGAGTTCCATGTTTTACCGAAACCTACACGCCCTGTCAGCAATACTACTCCTGATGTTGTCTTCACATCAACATCTCTCTCGCAAAGTATACATATCGATGTGCTCGATTCTATAGGTAGTGATCAAGTACCTATCAAACTTGCACTTCGCTGCTCTCCTCGCTCGCAACCTAAGCTACCTCCTCAGAAAGTATACTGTTACAAACGAGCTAATTGGGAGCAATATCGCTCTGATTTGGACAATGCTATTAATACACTACTCATGCCAACTACACAATGTGATCTTGATCACACAATAGCCGCTCTTCCTGAATCTATTCAAGATGCAGCACACCGTTCCATTCCAACAGCAGAAGTACAATTACATAAACCAAAATTGCTTCCGCACTATTTACCTTTCATATCCGCTTCTCGTCGAGCACATCGTGAGTACCTCGCTACGGGTAATCTTGAAGCGCTTAGACTTCATCGCCAATACCGTAGAATTACGCTCAATTATATTGTTGCCTGTAAGAAACGCCATTGGATTCAAACTTGCAACACATTTGCAAGTGAATCACACCCCAGTAAATATTGGCGCAAATTCCATCAACTCACCGGTACAGTATCCCGCACACCATACCCCATTGTTCACAATAATCAGGCAGTGATCACTGATATGGATAAAGCTAATACGTTTGCTTCATTTTTTCAAGATATTTTTACACCTCTTCCTGGTTGGCATACACCACAGCGCCTACAAAATTCAATAAACCGAAGTACAGATCCAACATCTGCTTCTCTGCGCCCATCTATCAGCCACTCTTTAGAGCCCAATAATCAACTTACCACTGGGATCCAACCAGATGATATTCGCCAAACATTGCTCCGTAAATGAAACACCCCACCAGGCTTTGAATCTGTTACCTATGTTCTCATCAGGCAAGCATCACCTGCTTTTCTACTTTTTCTCAGCGCCATATATACTTTCATCCTGCGAACTGGATTTTTTCCAATCTACTGGAAATACTCGAAAGTTCTTCTATTTCCCAAACCTAACAAACCTTCAACTGACGTACAGTCCTATCGCCCTATTCATCTCACCAGTTGCCTTTGCAAAATATTAGAACGCATTCTAGTCCGCCGCTTGCCTGCTCATCTTGCAACTCATAATCTACTTCCTATTCATCAAGCCGGTTTTCGACCTCATTTTAGTGCAATGGATCAGTTATTACGACTATCTACGGCTGTTTATGATCAATACAACACAGGTTTTCCTTCTTGTCTGGTAGCCTTTGATCTAGAAAAAGCTTTCGACAAAGTTTGGCACCCTGGTTTACTATACAAACTCCATAACTATTTTCTACCATCCTCTTATATCAGATTCATCCATTCTTTCTTACTAGGGCGACTAGCATATATCTCTATTAACGGAACACTTTCTCATCCGATCTTCATCCAATCTGGCGTTCCGCAAGGCTCGTCACTGTCTCCTTTATTATACCTACTGTATGTTGCCGACCTTGTGGTTCCAAACAACATCAACATATTTCAATTTGCTGACGACACCGCCTTTTTTACGACAGCCCGCTCAGTACAATCCATCAGTAAAACTATGCAAACGGCAATTGATGCATTCGTTGACTGGTGTAATGTATGGCGATTAAGTATTAATTCTACCAAAACTCAGGCTATTGTTTTCCTACCACGTAGACGCCGTTCACGTATCTACAGGAATCCAAGTCGATTAAACCTCCAAGTAGACCATACACCTGTCGTGCCGTCAAATACTCTTACTTATCTTGGTGTCATATTTGACTCCAAACTTGCTTGGACCCCACACCTCACCAAGATCATACGCCAAGCGCAAAATCGGCTCAACCTCCTCAAGCGCCTAGTTGGTACAACCTGGGGTTTAAAACCGTTAACAGTAATTCATACATATAAAGCATTTATGCGTAGTACATTAACATACGGTCACACTGCCTGGACATCTGCACCGCCAAAATTCTATCAGAAGTTGGCTATCCTAGAGCGCCATGCTCTACGCCTAGCACATCGCATCAGCTTACCGCATCCGACACGGTTACTTTACGAGCTGATTGACTTTCCACCTTTATTGCACCATCTCGAACAGCTTCGTACTCAGTACGTTTGCAAGCGAATTGACCAGCAGCATCCCATGTTACTTGATATCCTACGGTACGATCGGGATCACGACGCACCCTCAGCTTACAATGATACTCCCCTACAGCACTTCATGACTCTTTATCATTTGCAACTCGATGATGCTGTAGTGGATCCCGAAATCTTTCACATCTACGAACCACGTGAGCTTTCATCATTCATATATCCATCATACGCACCGTAACTACCTATTAACATGGGCTTCCTCTGTCTGCATCAGTTCCTGAATCGCCCCAGGAACAGAAGATAACTTGCATTCGTCTGTACTAACAAATACCTTTGAGGCACTTCGATCACCTGTAGTGCGACATCTTCAAATTCAAATTTTAACTAGCTCAGAATTTTGTCCAATTTTTGTCAATTTTTGTCCACCCAAGAAAAATTTTTGTACCATTAAAATAAACGAGGAAGGGCCATTTCAAAATTTTCGGCACTTCCATCACCTGTAGTGCGACATCTTCAAATTCGAATTTTAAGTAGCTCAGAATTTTGTCCAATTTTTGTCCATTTTTGTCCACCCAAGAAAAAATTTTGTACCATTAAAATAAACGAGGGAGGGTCATTTCAAAATTTGGGGGACTTCGATCACCTGTAGTGCGACATCTTCAAATTCGAATTTTAACTAGCTCAGAATTTTGTCCAATTTTTGTCCATTTTTGTCCACCCAAGAAAAAAATTTGTACCATTAAAATAAACGAAGGAGGGCCATTTCAAAATTTGGCCGAACCATTTAGCTGTAGTGCGACATCTTCAAATTCGAATTTTAAGTAGCTCAGAATTTTGTCCAATTTTTGTCCATTTTTGTCCACCCAAGAAAAAATTTTGTACCATTAAAATAAACGAGGGAGGGCCATTTCAAAATTTGGGGCACTTGACCAACTCGTTTCGAAGAATTAACAATATCAGTGTCATCTACGAGGTTTGCACCCTCACAAAATGTCGATATTTCATTTTGTACCCTCACAGTTAATGAGATATCTAAAATTCAAAACGTCGAATTACCATTAACTTGGAACGCCACCAATTCGTATTAAAGAATTAAGATCAGCGTTTTCTACGAGTTTTGCACCCTCAGAAAATACCAATATTTCATTTTATACCCTTACAGTTAATGAGAAATTCCGAATTCAAAATTCCGAATTACCATTAACTTTGAACGCCACCAGCTCGTTTCAAAGAATTAAGAACACCAGCGTCTTCTACGAGTTTTGCATCTGGAGAAAATGTCGATATTTCATTTTGTACCGTCATAGTTAATGAGAAATTCCAAATTCAAAATGCCGAATTACCATTAACTTGGAACGCCACTATTTCGTACTGAAGAATTAAGAACACCAGCGTCTTCCACGAATTTTGCACCCTCCGAAGATGTCTATATTTTATTTTGAACCCTCCCAGTAAGTGAGAAAATTAAAATTCAAAATGCCGAATTACCATTAACTTGGAAAGACACCAATTTGTATTGAAGAATAAAGAACACCAATGTCTTCTACGAGTTTTGCACTCGCAGACAATGTCGATATTTCGTTTTGTACCCCGATAGTTAATGAGAAATTCCGTATTCAAAATGCCGAATTACCATTATTTTGAAACGCCATTAACTTTTACTGAAGAATTAAAAACACCAGCGTCTTCTACAAGTTTTCCACCCTTAGAAAATGTCGATAATTTATTTTGTACTCTCACAGTTAATGAGAACTTCAAAATTCAAAATGCCGAATTACCATTAACTTGGAACGCCACCAACTCATTTTGAAGAATTAAGAACACCAGCTTATTCTACGAGTTTTGCACATCGAAATAACTTCGAGCAAACAATTAGGTGTAAAAGTGAAGGGGAACGCAAGTGGACGCTTCCAAAGACTATCTATGGCGTTAAAAGTTAATGACAATATCTATGGCATTCTCTACTTCCTTAAAAAAAAAAAAAAAAAAACAATTGACAAAGATAGACACAGGGAACAGCGAGACCTCATGTGTCCTCTTCCTTTTCAGATCCACTTTCACCTATGCTAATAATAAAATAATGTACTTTATCAGTATACTTAGTCATATTTTAACGTAATTAATTGAACTATCTTGTAACATAATATCTACGTATTAGTACAGTTTAATTAATTATTTATTACTAAACTATCCTTTTGCTAAAATATGTTGTTTTACTGTAGACAAAATGTGATTTGTGACATGTTGAATTTGAATTCCTCGTTAACTGACAAGATACAAAACGAATTATCAGCATTTTTTGACGGAGCAGGACTCATAGGAAACGCTTATCTTATTTCTTCAAAATGACTTCGTGCTGTTTCAAGTTAATGATAATTAGGCACTTTAAATTGAAAATTTCTCATTAACTGTAAGGGTACAAAATGAAATATCGACAGTTTCAGAGAATATAAAACTCGTAGAAGACGTAGAAGTGTTCTTATTTCTGCAATACGAATTGGTGGCATTCCAAATTAATGATTATTCGGCATTTTGAACTTTAAATTTCTCATTATCCACATTTTCTGAAAATGCTAAAACGGTAGAAGACTCTAATGTTGTTATTTCTTCGAAATGTGTTGTTGGCTTTTCAAGTTAATGTTATTTCGGCATTTTGAGTTTGGAATTTCTCATTAACTGTGAGGTTACAAAATGAAATATCGACATTTTCTGTGCGTGCAAAACTTGTAGAAAACGCTGGTATTTTTGGTTCTTCAATACGAATTGGTGGCGTTCCAAGCTAATGGAAATTCGGCATTTTGAATTAGGAATTTCTAATTAACAGCGAGGGTGCATAATGAAATATCGACATTTTCGGAGGGTGCAAAACTCGTAGAAGACGCTGGTGTCCTTAATTCTTCAGTACAAAATAGTGGCGTTCCAAGTTAATAGTAATTCGGCATTTGGAATTAGGAATTTGTCATTAGCAGTGAGGGTACAAAATGAAATAGCGACATTTTCTGAGGGTGCAAAACTCGTAGAAGACGCTGGTCTTCTTAATTCTTCAGTATAAAATAGTGGCGTTCCAAGTTAATGGTAATTCGGAATTTCTCATTAACGGCGAGGGTACAAAATGAAATATCGACGTTTTCGGAGGGTGCAAAACTCGTAGAAGACGCTGGTGGTGCTCCAAGTTAATGGTAATTCCGCATTTTTTATTAGAAATTTCTCATTAACGGCTAGGGTACAACATAAAATATCTACATTTTCTAAAGGTGCAAAACTCGTAGAGGACGCTGTTCTTAATTCTTTAATACGAATTGGTGGCATTCCAAGTTAATGGTAATTCAGCATTTTGAATTCAGAATTTGAAGATGGTCACACTACAGGTGATCTAATTGGCCAAATTTGAAATGACTCTTCCACGTTTATTTGAATTTTACAAAAGTTTTGTTGATAGTAAAAACTCACTAAGTTTTGAGCTACATAACATTCGAATATGATAGTGTTGTCAACGGCTCGATCGGCTCGGCTCGCGGCTAAGTCACTACCGAGCCGAACCGAGAATTGAGCCGAGCCAACAGATCTCAAAACCGAGCCGGTCCGAGCCGATGTCTCACATGAGCTGAGCCGAGTCGAGAAAAAGAGAGATGATGGCTCACCTGAGCCGAGCCGAACTGAGCCGGTTCGAGCTGATGACTCAATTCCGCCGAATCAAACCGAGGCCATGGCTCACGTGAGCCGAACCTACCCAAGCCGTGGCTAACCTGAGTCTAGCCGATGGGTTGCCTGAACTGAGCCGATGGCTTATCGCAACCGAGATGGCTCCTGCCGAGCCGAACAGGTTGACATCACTATGAAGATGTCACACTACAGGTGTTCGAATAGGCCAAACTTTGAAATGACCCCTTGATGTTTATCTAAATTGTAGAAAATCTTTTACTGGTGATAGAAGGAAGTACAAAATTTAGACAAAATTGTAAGCTTGTTAAAAGCTTTAATTTAAAGATGTTGCACTACAAATAATCCATGTGGCTAAAATTTAAAAATGTCCCTAATTCGTTCTTTTAAATATTACAAAATTATTTTTGGTTCTACAACAACGTACACGCATCGGACAAAATTATGAGTTAATTAAAATTAGGATTCAAATATTGTCGCACTACAAGACATCGAATTGGCCAAATCTTGAAATGACCCTCAGTCGTTTATTTGAATGGTACAAAGTTTTTTGTGGTAAAAAAAATGTACTTAGTTCTCACTTGTCAGTTAGTCAAAATTCGAATAAAAAGATATCGCACTACAGGTGATCGAACTGGCCACTATTTGTAATTGCCCTCCATTGTTAAATTGAATGGTACAACATTTTTTCATGGTGTTACAAAAATGAACAAAAGCTAGACTAAATTTTGAATAATTAAAATTAGAATTTGAACTTTATCACTACAAGTGATGTAAGTGGAAAAATTTTGAAACGGCACTAGAGACAAAAATTGGACAAAATTCTAAGTTAGTTAAAATTCGAATTCGAAGATGTCAAACTACAGGTGATCAAAGTGTCCCAAGTTTTGAAATGGCCCTCGCTCGTTTATTTTAATGGTACAAAATGTTTTCTTGGGTGGACAAAAATGGACAAAAATTGGACAAAATTCTGAGCTATTTAAAATTCGAATTTGAAGATGTCGCACTACAGGTCATAGAAGTGTCCCAAGTTTTGAAATGCCCCCCCCCCCTTGTTTATTTTAATGGTACAAATTCTTTTCTTGGGTGGACAAAAATGGACAAAAATTGGACAAAATTCTTAGCTACTTAAAATTCGAATTTGAAGATGTCGCACTACAGGTGATGGAAGTGCCGAAAATTTTGAAATGGCCCTTCCTCGTTTATTTCAATGGTACAAAATTTTTTCTTGGGTGGACAAAATGGATAAAAATTGGACAAAATTCTGAGCTAGTTAAAATTCGAATTTGAAGATGTCGCACTACAACTAAATGGACCCAGAAAAATACACTGACAGAGCTTAATACATAAAAATAGATTTGATAAACTTTTATTGAAGCAATGCAAACATACTCCTCTGTAGTTTTATTTATACAGTGTAACCGTACTTATGTAAGTAATGGATTCCGTAAACCTTTTAATAAACCGAATTTGTAAATTGCTTCAGTAGAACTTCGTAGCAAACTGTCATTTTATTACTATATTATTAAATGCAGGCCTACTGTATGTTTAAACACGGTGACCATTTATCTTCTAAATTTTAACTAATAAATACTAAAGGCTGAAATTTTATGAACGTATCGACAGCGAAAGATTGGTTCACATATGGAGAACCACCACCACTAGGTTAACAATTTTACCTACTCAACATAAAGTGGCTTAGTGGTAGAACACTGATCTCTGTGCATGGGGTCCCTGGTTCGATCCACGGACAAGTAAGTTTCAGGTGATAATACGGCGTCCGTGGGTTTTCTTGGGGGTATTCCTGTTTCCTCCCACTTTCTCATTCCACTAATTCTTCCCTCAGCATTCAGTTGCTTTAAGCATCGTGTTTTTTAGCCTATAAGGCCATGATCGTCGAACGTTGAACTGAAAGATTCCGTTTTCATTTCCAGCATAAAGTTCTATTATTTTTAAATATTAGTAAGTGAGATTACTGTATTACACACTTCAATGATGATGATGATTTGGAGTTTAACGTCCCGTTCAGCAGCGAGTCTACATGAGACGTGGACCTACTGATTAACGTGGAATCTCCGAACCACATGAGCTGCTGCCGGAAATCGAACCCGGGTCTCCCACGCCAAAGCACACACTTCAATTCTACATGTTAAACAAAAACTTCCAGTTTCACATGTATTATTTAATGTTGCAGACAAACATCGGAATTTTGGAGGCCTCTACAGCAGTAATAAAGGGAGTGAGACCAACGGGGCAATACACATCGCAAGTATCTTAGCGTTGAATGTTACGGTCATGATGTGACATCTTTCGAATAAACAAGTCTGCAACTAACGAAACTTTGGTAAGAACTAACGTGAAATAACGAGGAACTAACGATTGATGTCGATCAATCTGAGAAAGCTTGTTGGGTACGAAAACTTCACATATGAAGTTAGCCTACACACACATTTTTCTTTATGCTCTAATTTGTACAAAATCGCGGAACTAACAGAACTTTTGTAAGAACTAATGAGGAACTAGCGATGAGCTAACGATTTATGCCAAAAAATGTGGGAAAGCTTGTTTTGGCCTACCCATTGGTTTTTGTGTATGATTTCTTTAAAATCGCGAAACTAACGGAACTTTTGTAAGAGCTAACGGGAACTAACGATTTATGCCGAAAAATGTCGAAAAGTTTATTGGGTACGCCAACTTCACATGTGAAGTTGGCCTACTCATTGGTTTTTGTGTATAATTTCTTTAAAATCGCGGAACTTTTGTAAGAACTAACGAGGAACTAACGTCTCATGTAGATAAAAGTGGGTAAGCGAATTTGGGGAGGCCAACTTCACAAAACTCGTTTTTCATAGTCTTTGGGCTACTGTACTTATAATGTCAAAGTTTTCGTTCCAGCAATACGCGTAAATAGAAATTGTAACTGACATTAAATGTAACTGATAACTTTTCAGTTTACACTAGTTGTTCCCCCTAAGCCTTAGACTTGGTGTACACTTAAGATTAAAACCGTGCTTAATTAAAAGTTCTAATTACACCCTAATTACATTTCACTTGTTTTACTTTGATCACAGAGCATCTCAAACTCAATCCATACCATATAGCTATATGTAATTATTCAAGGACTTACAGTTATTTATACACATTGTGTTGATTTTTGGTTTGTTTTGTTTTAGTTTAATGTCCCACGGTTATGCTATGGCGGCTAAAGAAGACGTGGAGCAACTGCTTATAATGGAATCCGAATCATTTCGGTCACTCGACTGTACCCCCACCGGGAATCGAACTTGGGACAACGCGAACCGAATCAAGTATGCTAGCCGCTAGACGAAATGGGGTCCTTACATTGTGTTGATTTAAAAAATTGAGTCAGTATTGCTAGATCTGAAGATCAAAAAGTAGTGTGTCTATGTTCCAA
Source organism: Thermobia domestica (assembly GCF_964235325.1). NCBI lineage: Eukaryota > Metazoa > Arthropoda > Insecta > Zygentoma > Lepismatidae > Thermobia > Thermobia domestica. The sequence continues at coordinate 7,032 of NW_027657615.1, read as the reverse complement.
AATTAGCAGATTTCTACTATCTGTAGCTGAACTAGATATAAATGAATTATTTGGCAACTATACTAATGAAATAATTTTTAACATGGGGTGCAAAATGTGCTGGACATTGCAAGAAGAAATTATTATCGATGGACGAAAACAATTCTAGACTGGATACCACGAGACAAAAACAGCCTAGGAAATGTCCGCATACATGAAAATGTGACGAAATCAAGAACTATGGGAAGTAACTAGATATATAAGGAAAACATTCGTGCAAATTCATTAGTGAATATTCAGTATGACCATAGTTGTTGAAATATAAACTTTGGCGCAAAGTTACTCCATAGGTAGTGATACTTTGAACAAATACAAAACAGTGTGTTTAACATACTAACATAATGTTTCTGTGCAATGTTTACCCTTCAGTATTTATACATTTTTCTTCCTACACAAAACTGCATGCAGTCTACAAATATTGATATTAGAATGATAGTACTGGTACCAGTACTTAGTATGAATTATCGATAAATTGTAAAGAAAAGATAGACACAAACGAAGTGAAGTTGTTAAAGAGTGGGCACAGGCCATTCACCTTCTGCTTCCTCAGAAAAGTCACGAGAAATATCCTTCTCCGTATTTTGAGTGCAAGAGAATTTGGCTCACGACTTTATCTCAGCCAGAGTGATGATGACGCTACCAACTCAGAGTAGAGGCCCACGAAGAGAACAGAGGCCAGCAAGATCGTGCAATAACCATTAGAAAAATTGCACCCGACGCTGCGTCGGCGACGCACGGCACACATGCAGACGGGAAATAATTTACACGTAATATCTTCTCAGTTTGTAATAATTCTACATAAAAAATGTTTGTCTAATGGGGGTGCCAAGGCACCCATGGCACCCACGTTGCGCACGCCTATGAGTACATACTGCACATATTTGTATAATGACAGTATAAGCTAGGTTTTACAATTTAACAGATATTTATTAATTTATTGTTACAAACATGTTCACCAGAAGCGTCATTTCAGATTTTGCTTGGGGGGGGGCAAAACCCCTCGATATAAGTAAAATTTCGCGTTTTTCACTCATTTACTACTACTCTATTGATAAAATCTATATAAATCTCAAACTCAGGGGGGGCAAATGCCCCTCCCTGCCCCCTAAATGACGCCCCTGATGTTCACATAGATATTTATCATCCGTTTTCCAGCGTTGTTTTTCAATGTTAATTGCCTATTGGATGCAGCATGACCGATACAGTTTTTTTTTTTACTTGGTTCCGTTTTTTTTTAATCCTTGTATCAAAACGAAATAAATCTTCTCTTGCGCTTTCCTATCTTCTTGTTTACCCTTCTTTCTTTCTATCTTACACATTTTAACAGACTCGCGTGTAAATGTCTTTGGTAAGATAGAAACCGCGGCACTACACTTCCCACCGACAGATGCTTTAGGATAGCCATGAGACCCAAAGTTGGGTCTCAAGTACTGTCTTTCGTGAGGCCGTGATACCCACTTTTGTGTCTCATCTTACCAGCTGCTTCAAGTCGCGATACCCATAAGGTTATGGGTTTCACTTGTCACTTGTTAACAGGTAAAAATAATTTTTTGGCTCCAGAATGTTGCACGATTCTCGTAGCCTGGACCTAGAAAGCAAGCGGCGCTTATAACAATGGCGTCAAAATGGACGTACCATGTTGATTCATTTTCGCAAATTATTATTACTTGGCCCCACAGAGTGTTACACACAATCTGGTCTTGGCAGTCAACCTGTTTTAATTGCATGGAGGAGAGATATGTAGACAGATGGTTGATCTATTACTCTCTGTCAGGACGTCGGCATTCCTAAGGAGGGTATCAGGACATTTGCGGTACTGGACATTTGCGGTAGAATGAAAAAACAATTTTTTCTGGGACATTTGCGACATTGTTCAAAATTTTACCTTAGACAGTGAGACATTTGCGCTTCGTTACACACCATGGAATGTGTGTATATTCTGACGACGGATAATGAGACAAACTTCCTGCTATCAGATATAAGGAAGAATGCTTATATCTTGTACTGCGAAGGGACGACAGTGTACAACTGATCACGCTACGTTTTTATGAACAGAATATTCAAATATTGTACTCAGCAGTTTGCCCAATTATGGGCAACACAAGCAGACATCGGAAGTAACTTGGAGGAGGCAAACATTGCCCCTTTGATCTTCGGCCTCTTAGGAGCAAGAGATAGTAAGACGTATCAGAGATTTTTCAGTTTGGTGAAGGCTGATATTAATGATTTGAATTCGAAATTAATCAAATTGGATTTTGATCAAGCTCCGATAACATCTCTAAAAACATTGTTCCCGGAAACGCACATTAGTGGGTGTACTTCCATTTTAATCAGTGCTTGTGGAGTAAGGTTCAGAAATTAGGATTCGCAAATGAGTATAAATTCGTTCCAGAGGAGAGGCTTCCCTCACAATGTGTTCTGCTCTAACATGTTTCCATATAGATGATGTCGATGTTAGGTGGCTTTCCATTATGGAAGATGCACAACAACACGAAAGACGTGAGAGGCTTTTAGATTATTTTGTAGTTGAACACGGTGCTTGAGGACCCGGGTTCGATCCCATCTCCCGCCAAGTGACCTTTGTGGTGGACAAACACCGTGTGCAAGGGTATTCTCGGAATTCTCCCGTTTTCTCCCACTTTCTTCATTCCACCATTTCATTTATTACTTATCATCACCGTCTCCTTTAGCCTAACCGGCATAAAACCGCGGGACGTAAAGCTGAAAGATTTCATTTCATTTTTGTAGTTGAATACTCCCAGTATTGACATCTCCATTTGTAACTGCTCGAATCAACAGCACGGAACGAATAATGTTGTTAAACGGTGAAACCACAGGCTAAAATCATTAGGTAAGTCAACTCGTAATGTGTAGTGTTTGGTGAAGTATCTAAAACGTGAGGCTGTGTACAACGATTACGTATATGAAAGCAGAACTTTAAACATTGAAGGCAAACGTAGATGACATTAGTACATAAGATAGATAGAAGAATAGAAAACGTAGAATATTAACTGAATACGAAGCCTCGTAAGATGTCAAGAAATTCTTGATGAAAATGACACACATTCAAAAGTTAATATTTTTTTTTTCAGAAGAGAAGCTACCTACAAAAGTACTAACTGAACTCTATTATAAATCAAAAATAAATTACTAATTCATTGAAAGTTGATTTTGACTTTGTTTCTTATACTTATTCCGAGGTAGATCTGACGAAAAGTCCCTAAATATGCTCATAACAAAGGACAAATATTGTGAAAGAAGATTTTTAATCTGCTTTCAGTATACAAAAAGCCCAGGTCTCCTGAAAGTCATGTCATTCCACCGTAGAGCAACTTCCTGGCTACACCAATGTGGTAGGGATGGTATCGAGACGAGACTTTGTACTGTCTCGGTCTCGTCTCGGTTGATAAATAACGGTCTCGGTCTCGTCTCGAGTAAAAGATCACGGTCTCGGTCTCGTCTCGGTCAACAAATGCTTGTCTCGATCTCGGTCTCGGTCTCGAGTACCAAATCTCGGTCTCGTCTCGAAAGTCTCGAAATAAATAATGTGAAATTAAAATAGTGAAACTATTATTCTTGTACAGTTTGTCGTTTCCGCTTATTTTTTCCTTTCATTTTGACTTTGAATTATGGTATCGTGTACCTCTTCGTAGCTAATTTGCTAGTGCTAATGCTTTCCATGCGCGTATTTCAGGTTCAATGATCAGTGGATATATCACGCTAAAACCCAAATAGAACCCATATTTCACTTTCAGCAATAGACTTTGTCTCATATAGCCTCAGAACTGCGTATACAATTAAACTCTATTAAATTAACTCCAGTACTCTACAGTAGTTTATTTCCTTCCTTTGAATCAGAATTGATTAATACCTCCTAACGGATAACGCAACACATAGCAGCACGAATGTATTTAATCGTACCGAAATTGAAACTTTACAATTTCTCATTTATTATTCAATACATTCTGCTTTGACTGTCATTTTAAAAACAAAATATAACGTTCATTATCTTAACAAATAGGGTAAATTATTACTACAATATACGTATTTTGTTTGAAATTGATGAAATGCTAAATTACCGCTTCACATCTCCGTGTTTAATTGACACTTTATAACACGAACGTCCTGAAATTTCTGGTGGGAGCTACTACACTCATCTTTGCTATCTGAGGTCTCGAGTTGGATCACAAAACAAATTAGATTCAAAGTCCGATGTTTCGCATAGTTCGCGTCTCATTTTAAGTGCATTCTCTTTCTTATACAAGTTCATAAGGTCGTAATGCATTACGTAAGCACATATCCAGTGCCGTAACAGATTAATCTTATTCTTGAGCTCTGAACGGTGCATGCAATCTTTATTCGAGAAAACTAATTTTGCTTCATTACGTTGAAATTTTATATTGATTAAAAATTACTTGCGAAACATGGACATACAGGTAATTCGAGTTATCTGTATCTATTTTTTCTCCCTCGCCAAAACAAGTCATTCTTAACTTTCTAGTTTTCTTTTGTATTAATTTTCGTAGTTTTGCTGCAACATGATGGATTGAATAGTCAAAAATATTTTTTTTTCGCTCTATGATTTTCATTAAATTTTGGACCCATTTTTACCCTACCTTACCTAGTAAAAGTAATATATTTAGTCTTAGTTGAGGAACCGGTTTTTCGTATCTGTAAAATTACGAAATTGTGACTTGGTTTAGTTTACCTCCGAGGTCCAGATATAATAAAATCATCACCATCATCATAATCAACCATTATCAATCCATTGCTAGATGAAGGTCTTTCCAATTCTTCTCCACAACTATCTAACTTGGGCAATTCTTTTCCAGGTTACTCCTCAGTGGCTCTTGATTTCGTCACACTTTCTTGTATGGGGAGGTTTCCTAGGCTGGTTTTGTCTCGTGGTATCCAGTCTAGAATTGTTTTCGTCCGTCGATCATAATTTCTTCTTGCAATACGGCCAGCACACTTTCCAGCTCATATTAAATTATTTAATTAGCACCATCAGTATTCATTCCTATATATTTGGGGTACAAATAGTTCGAATTCGCTACTTTCGGAGTACAGACACGCTACTTTTTAATCTTCAGATCTGGCAACACTGACTGAATGATTTAAATCAACACAATGTGAGGACCCCCATTTGGTCTAGCGGCTAGCACTCTTGTTTTCGGTTCGCGTTGTCTGGAGTTCGATTTCCGGTAGGGGTAAAGTTGAACGACCGAAGTGGTTCGGATTCCACTATAATCATTAGCTCCACGTCTCCTTTAGCCGCCCTAGCATAACTGTGGGACGATAAACTAAAACAAAACAAAACAAAAGTGAACACTGTGTATTACTAACTGTAAGTTCTTGAATTATTGCATATAGCTACTTGGTATAGATCGAGTTTGAGGTGGTCGGTGGTCAAACTAAAGCAAGTGAAATGTAATTAGAGTGTAATTAGAACTTTTAATTAAGCACGCTCTTAATCTAAAGTGTACACCAGGCCTAAGGCTTAGGGGGAGTAACTAGTGTTACTGAAGATATATCAGTTACATTTAATTTCAGTTACAATTTGCATTTATATGTATTGCTGGAACGAAGACTTAAACATTAACATTATAAGTAGCCCAAAGACTATGAAAAACGTCGTCTCTTGAAAGCATTCTTGCACCATGAAACAAATTACGAGTAATTTTAAAATATTTTGCAGTTTATCTATTTGCACATATTTAGAATAATATTTAGCAATTTATTTAAGTGAGCCACACTGCTTAAAATAATGTTGTAATTAAGACAACCAGAAACTATTGTTGTAATGTTATAGAAGCAAAGAGGAGAGAAAAAAAAAAAGCAATGATCATTATAAAAATTTAATACAAATACGTCATTTTAAGCAGTATAACAATCACTACCAATGTGTTTGGTATCTCTGACAGTGTTGCCAGATCTATTGATTTTGCAGGAGATCTCCTACTTTCTCTCCGTTCTACTGATTTACTGCGAAAGAAAATGAAAAGTGAACAATCTCCTGCTTTTTCTTATTCGAGAAGTTGAAGTAATATATTATTATTAATATTGAATTTTGAATGTTTCCTCACATAAAAAGATGAAATTTCTCTGTTATAATACACAAAGCTCTGTAGAGCATATAGATATAGAGCTTTGCTGTATATAATATGAATCCAAGAATACAACTGTAATACTCTTCTATGTGCGTTATGGTTAGCGTTTTTATGACTTTCTGTAAGATTTACAAGTAAGTGTTGTTTAGCTTGGGTCTTGGGTTGGAAGAGTGACTTAGATCATTTCTCCACGATCATCAGCAAGAAATCTTCTTACGCCACGATCACGTGTGACTGTACCATATAGCTACGTTATCGCTACGTGCATGAAAAAACATTTTCCCACTCCACTTTGCTCTTTCACTACGTTTTACTTCACACACGTGTGTATCAAATAATATTAATATAAATCGGGACTTTTCCCTTTCATTTGCTCAACGTAGTTCATCGGAAATGAATTCTGGACTGCTTGTTTTGACTACTGCGCACTTAATAATGGCAAATTTTACTGCTCCCCGTTCCCCGGATTTACATTCAAACGCCACCACTCTATGTGTCTACTGCTTTCTCCTGTTTTTTTATCTTCGAATCTCTTGCTTTTCCAATTGACTGGTCTGATAACACTGATCTCTGAAACGATTTGAAATAACAATTGTTGTAAATGGCGTTATAAGCATTTAAGTCTTTTGGAAGCATCTGCATCATGAGACGTGATATGTCAGCGCGTTTTCGAAGTAAAGTCTTTAGAAACATTTAAATTTTCCGTTTCTTGTAGCTTTGTTCCTTCATTCATTCGAAATATATTATACCATGATCACAGTATTTGACGCTAAGGTACAGTTGATGCGCATTGCACAGTCCATCCCATTTGAGTTATTAGAGATTTCCAAGCTACACTAAATAATGTATGGCCTATTGTGGTTTTTGTTAAATAACTAAATTA
>NW_027657614.1:0-23539 GCF_964235325.1 Thermobia domestica | reverse complement strand
TGTTATATTGTTGAGATGTTGCCTAACAACATATATATACCAATTAGTTGAGTTTAGAAGAAAAGTGAAGAAATTCGTGTTTGAAGACATACTTTTTCTACTTAGGATGAGTGTCACGTGGTCTCATCAAGACTGCAAGGGTTATATTGCTTCATGTATAACAACAGGTACTATCTTCATTTTTTAAAATTTTTTGTTGTAATGTGTAGATTTTCTTACCATTTTTATCATGTTTGCAATTCTTAGGTAGTATATTTGGTTGTTGTATGGAAAACATATACAGGGTGATGCAAAATTCAAACCCATAGTATAAAAATTTTATTTGTTTTTCAAAAAATGAAGAAAGTGCGCCAATTAGCGAATGCGCTGTATGTAGTTCTGAACGGTACATGTCCTTATTCCTCGGTTGTCATTGGTCAGCCATATTGTTATGAGCAATGAGACATATCATGGAATAAAATCGTTTATATAGTGTAAAATGAATAAAAGAGTACCAAACATGATATGCACAAGATAACTTTCCTTCTACAGTAGGGGGCGCTGCTTGCAGTCAGAATATGAAGAGGGTACAGCTCTTCAATTTGAGCTTTATTACATTAAAATATATTCAGAAGTTTCGGAGATATAGCCTTAAATATACAGTAGTTAGGAAGAATGCACAACAATATAATATATATAAAAATGACATATGTTATATTGTTGAGATGTATGTTGCCTAACAACATATATATACCAATTAGTTGAGTTTAGAAGAAAGTGAAGAAATTCGTGTTTGAAGACATACTTTTTCTACTTAGGATGAGTGTCACGTGGTCTCATCAAGACTGCAAGGGTTATATTGCTTCATGTATAACAACAGGTACTATCTTCATTTTTTAAAAATTTTTGTTGTAATGTGTAGATTTTCTTACCATTTTATCATGTTTGCAATTCTTAGGTAGTATATTTGGTTGTTGTATGGAAAACATATACAGGGTGATGCAAAATTTAAACCCATAGTATAAAATTTTATTTGTTTTTCAAAAAATGAAGAAAGTGCGCCAAATTAGCGAATGCGCTGTATGTAGTTCTGAACGGTACATGTCCTTATTCCTCGTTTCATTGGTCAGCCATTATTGTTATGAGGCAATGAGACATATCATGGAATAAAATCGTTTATATAGTGTAAAATGAATAAAAGAGTACCAAACATGATATGCACAAGATAACTTTCCTTCTACAGTAGGGGGCGCTGCTTGCAGTCAGAATATGAAGAGGGTACAGCTCTTCAATTTGAGCTTTATTACATTAAAATATATTCAGAAGTTTCGGAGATATAGCCTTAAATATACAGTAGTTAGGAAGAATGCACAACAATATAATATATATAAAAATGACATATGTTATATTGTTGAGATGTTGCCTAACAACATATATATACCAATTAGTTGAGTTTAGAAGAAAAGTGAAGAAATTCATGTTTGAAGACATACTTTTTCTACTTAGGATGAGTGTCACGTGGTCTCATCAAGACTGCAAGGGTTATATTGCTTCATGATAACAACAGGTACTATCTTCATTTTTTAAAATTTTTTGTTGTAATGTGTAGATTTTCTTACCATTTTATCATGTTTGCAATTCTTAGGTAGTATATTTGGTTGTTGTATGGAAAACATATACAGGGTGATGCAAAATTCAAACCCATAGTATAAAAATTTTATTTGTTTTTCAAAAAATGAAGAAAGTGCGCCAATTAGCGAATGCGTTGTATGTAGTTCTGAACGGTAAATGTCCTTATTCCTCGTTTGTCATTGGTCAGCCATATTGTTATGAGGCAATGAGACATATCATGGAATAAAATCGTTTATATAGTGTAAAATGAATAAAAGAGTACCAAACATGATATGCACAAGATAACTTTCCTTCTACAGTAGGGGGCGCTGCTTGCAGTCAGAATATGAAGAGGGTACAGCTCTTCAATTTGAGCTTTATTACATTAAAATATATTCAGAAGTTTCGGAGATATAGCCTTAAATATACAGTAGTTAGGAAGAATGCACAACAATATAATATATATAAAAATGACATATGTTATATTGTTGAGATGTTGCCTAACAACATATATATACCAATTAGTTGAGTTTAGAAGAAAAGTGAAGAAATTCGTGTTTGAAGACATACTTTTTCTACTTAGGATGAGTGTCACGTGGTCTCATCAAGACTGCAAGGGTTATATTGCTTCATGTATAACAACAGGTACTATCTTAATTTTTTAAAATTTTTTGTTGTAATGTGTAGATTTTTTTACCATTTTATCATGTTTGCAATTCTTAGGTAGTATATTTGGTTGTTGTATGGAAAACATATACAGGGTGATGCAAAATTCAAACCCATAGTATAAAAATTTTATTTGTTTTTCAAAAAATGAAGAAAGTGCGCCAATTAGCGAATGCGCTGTATGTAGTTCTGAACGGTACATGTCCTTATTCCTCGGTTGTCATTGGTCAGCCATATTGTTATGAGGCAATGAGACATATCATGGAATAAAGTCGTTTATATAGTGTAAAATGAATAAAAGAGTACCAAACATGATATGCACAAGATAACTTTCCTTCTACAGTAGGGGGCGCTGCTTGCAGTCAGAATATGAAGAGGGTACAGCTCTTCAATTTGAGCTTTATTACATTAAAATATATTCAGAAGTTTCGGAGATATAGCCTTAAATATACAGTAGTTAGGAAGAATGCACAACAATATAATATATATAAAAATGACATATGTTATATTGTTGAGATGTTGCCTAACAACATATATATACCAATTAGTTGAGTTTAGAAGAAAAGTGAAGAAATTCGTGTTTGAAGACATACTTTTTCTACTTAGGATGAGTGTCACGTGGTCTCATCAAGACTGCAAGGGTTATATTGCTTCATGTATAACAACAGGTACTATCTTCATTTTTTAAAATTTTTTGTTGTAATGTGTAGATTTTCTTACCATTTTATCATGTTTGCAATTCTTAGGTAGTATATTTGGTTGTTGTATGGAAAACATATACAGGGTGATGCAAAATTCAAACCCATAGTATAAAAATTTTATTTGTTTTTCAAAAAATGAAGAAAGTGCGCCAATTAGCGAATGCGCTGTATGTAGTTCTGAACGGTACATGTCGTTATTCCTCGGTTGTCATTGGTCAGCCATATTGTTATGAGGCAATGAGACATATCATGGAATAAAATCGTTTATATAGTGTAAAATGAATAAAACAGTACCAAACATGATATGCACAAGATAACTTTCCTTCTACAGTAGGGGGCGCTGCTTGCAGTCAGAATATGAAGAGGGTACAGCTCTTCAATTTGAGCTTTATTTCATTAAAATATATTCAGAAGTTTCGGAGATATAGCCTTAAATATACAGTAGTTAGGAAGAATGCACAACAATATAATATATAAAAAATGACATATGTTATATTGTTGAGATGTTGCCTAACAACATATATATACCAATTAGTTGAGTTTAGAAGAAAAGTGAAGAAATTCGTGTTTGAAGACATACTTTTTCTATTTAGGATGAGTGTCACGTGGTCTCATCAAGACTGCAAGGGTTATATTGCTTCATGTATAACAACAGGTACTATCTTCATTTTTTAAAATTTTTTGTTGTAATGTGTAGATTTTCTTACCATTTTATCATGTTTGCAATTCTAAGGTAGTATATTTGGTTGTTGTATGGAAAATATATACAGGGTGATGCAAAATTCAAACCCATAGTATAAAATTTTATTTGTTTTTCAAAAAATGAAGAAAGTGCGCCAATTAGCGAATGCGCTGTATGTAGTTCTGAACGGTACATGTCCTTATTCCTCGGTTGTCATTGGTCAGCCATATTGTTATGAGGCAATGAGACATATCATGGAATAAAATCGTTTATATAGTGTAAAATGAATAAAAGAGTACCAAACATGATATGCACAAGATAACTTTCCTTCTACAGTAGGGGGCGCTGCTTGCAGTCAGAATATGAAGAGTGTACAGCTCATCAATTTGAGCTTTATTACATTAAAATATATTCAGAAGTTTCGGAGATATAGCCTTAAATATACAGTAGTTAGGAAGAATGCACAACAATATAATATATAAAAAATGACATATGTTATATTGTTGAGATGTTGCCTAACAACATATATATACCAATTAGTTGAGTTTAGAAGAAAAGTGAAGAAATTCGTGTTTGAAGACATACTTTTTCTATTTAGGATGAGTGTCACGTGGTCTCATCAAGACTGCAAGGGTTATATTGCTTCATGTAAAACAACAGGTACTATCTTCATTTTTTAAAATTTTTTGTTGTAATGTGTAGATTTTCTTACCATTTTATCATGTTTGCAATTCTTAGGTAGTATATTTGGTTGTTGTATGGAAAACATATACAGGGTGATGCAAAATTCAAACCCATAGTATAAAAATTTTATTTGTTTTTCAAAAAATGAAGAAAGTGCGCCAATTAGCGAATGCGCTGTATGTAATTCTGAACGGTACATGTCCTTATTCCTCGGTTGTCATTGGTCAGCCATATTGTTATGAGGCAATGAGACATATCATGGAATAAAATCGTTTATATAGTGTAAAATGAATAAAAGAGTACCAAACATGATATGCACAAGATAACTTTCCTTCTACAGTAGGGGGCGCTGCTTGCAGTCAGAATATGAAGAGGGTACAGCTCTTCAATTTGAGCTTTATTACATTAAAATATATTCAGAAGTTTCGGAGATATAGCCTTAAATATACAGTAGTTAGGAAGAATGCACAACAATATAATATATATAAAAATGACATATGTTATATTGTTGAGATGTTGCCTAACAACATATATATACCAATTAGTTGAGTTTAGAAGAAAAGTGAAGAAATTCGTGTTTGAAGACATACTTTTTCTACTTAGGATGAGTGTCACGTGGTCTCATCAAGACTGCAAGGGTTATATTGCTTCATGTATAACAACAGGTACTATCTTCATTTTTTAAAATTTTTTGTTGTAATGTGTAGATTTTCTTACCATTTTATCATGTTTGCAATTCTTAGGTAGTATATTTGGTTGTTGTATGGAAAACATATACAGGGTGATGCAAAATTTAAACCCATAGTATAAAAATTTTATTTGTTTTTAAAAAAATGAAGAAAGTGCGCCAATTAGCGAATGCGCTGTATGTAGTTCTGAACGGTACATGTCCTTATTCCTCGGTTGTCATTGGTCAGCATATTGTTATGAGGCAATGAGACATATCATGGAATAAAATCGTTTATATAGTGTAAAATGAATAAAAGAGTACCAAACATGATATGCACAAGATAACTTTCCTTCTACAGTAAGGGGCGCTGCTTGCAGTCAGAATATGAAGAGGGTACAGCTCTTCAATTTGAGCTTTATTACATTAAAATATATTCAGAAGTTTCGAAGATATAGCCTTAAATATACAGTAGTTAGGAAGAATGCACAACAATATAATATATATAAAAATGACATATGTTATATTGTTGAGATGTTGCCTAACAACATATATATACCAATTAGTTGAGTTTAGAAGAAAAGTGAAGAAATTCATGTTTGAAGACATACTTTTTCTACTTAGGATGAGTGTCACGTGGTCTCATCAAGACTGCAAGGGTTATATTGCTTCATGTATAACAACAGGTACTATCTTCATTTTTTAAAATTTTTTGTTGTAATGTGTAGATTTTATTACCATTTTATCATGTTTGCAATTCTTAGGTAGTATATTTGGTTGTTGTATGGAAAACATATACAGGGTGATGCAAAATTCAAACCCATAGTATAAAAATTTTATTTGTTTTTCAAAAAATGAAGAAAGTGCGCCAATTAGCGAATGCGTTGTATGTAGTTCTGAACGGTAAATGTCCTTATTCCTCGTTTGTCATTGGTCAGCCATATTGTTATGAGGCAATGAGACATATCATGGAATAAAATCGTTTATATAGTGTAAAATGAATAAAAGAGTACCAAACATGATATGCACAAGATAACTTTCCTTCTACAGTAGGGGGCGCTGCTTGCAGTCAGAATATGAAGAGGGTACAGCTCTTCAATTTGAGCTTTATTACATTAAAATATATTCAGAAGTTTCGGAGATATAGCCTTAAATATACAGTAGTTAGGAAGAATGCACAACAATATAATATATATAAAAATGACATATGTTATATTGTTGAGATGTTGCCTAACAACATATATATACCAATTAGTTGAGTTTAGAAGAAAAGTGAAGAAATTCGTGTTTGAAGACGTACTTTTTCTACTTAGGATGAGTGTCACGTGGTCTCATCAAGACTGCAAGGGTTATATTGCTTCATGTATAACAACAGGTACTATCTTCATTTTTTAAAATTTTTTGTTGTAATGTGTAGATTTTCTTACCATTTTATCATGTTTGCAATTCTTAGGTAGTATATTTGGTTGTTGTATGGAAAACATATACAGGGTGATGCAAAATTCAAACCCATAGTATAAAAATTTTATTTGTTTTTCAAAAAATGAAGAAAGTGCGCCAATTAGCGAATGCGCTGTATGTAGTTCTGAACGGTACATGTCCTTATTCCTCGGTGTCATTGGTCAGCCATATTGTTATGAGGCAATGAGACATATCATGGAATAAAATCGTTTATATAGTGTAAAATGAATAAAACAGTACCAAACATGATATGCACAAGATAACTTTCCTTCTACAGTAGGGGGCGCTGCTTGCAGTCAGAATATGAAGAGGGTACAGCTCTTCAATTTGAGCTTTATTTCATTAAAATATATTCAGAAGTTTCGGAGATATAGCCTTAAATATACAGTAGTTAGGAAGAATGCACAACAATATAATATATAAAAAATGACATATGTTATATTGTTGAGATGTTGCCTAACAACATATATATACCAATTAGTTGAGTTTAGAAGAAAAGTGAAGAAATTCGTGTTTGAAGACATACTTTTTCTATTTAGGATGAGTGTCACGTGGTCTCATCAAGACTGCAAGGGTTATATTGCTTCATGTATAACAACAGGTACTATCTTCATTTTTTAAAATTTTTTGTTGTAATGTGTAGATTTTCTTACCATTTTATCATGTTTGCAATTCTAAGGTAGTATATTTGGTTGTTGTATGGAAAATATATACAGGGTGATGCAAAATTCAAACCCATAGTATAAAATTTTATTTGTTTTTCAAAAAATGAAGAAAGTGCGCCAATTAGCGAATGCGCTGTATGTAGTTCTGAACGGTACATGTCCTTATTCCTCGGTTGTCATTGGTCAGCCATATTGTTATGAGGCAATGAGACATATCATGGAATAAAATCGTTTATATAGTGTAAAATGAATAAAAGAGTACCAAACATGATATGCACAAGATAACTTTCCTTCTACAGTAGGGGGCGCTGCTTGCAGTCAGAATATGAAGAGTGTACAGCTCATCAATTTGAGCTTTATTTCATTAAAATATATTCAGAAGTTTCGGAGATATAGCCTTAAATATACAGTAGTTAGGAAGAATGCACAACAATATAATATATAAAAAATGACATATGTTATATTGTTGAGATGTTGCCTAACAACATATATATACCAATTAGTTGAGTTTAGAAGAAAAGTGAAGAAATTCGTGTTTGAAGACATACTTTTTCTATTTAGGATGAGTGTCACGTGGTCTCATCAAGACTGCAAGGGTTATATTGCTTCATGTATAACAACAGGTACTATCTTCATTTTTTAAAATTTTTTGTTGTAATGTGTAGATTTTCTTACCATTTTATCATGTTTGCAATTCTTAGGTAGTATATTTGGTTGTTGTATGGAAAACATATACAGGGTGATGCAAAATTCAAACCCATAGTATAAAAATTTTATTTGTTTTTCAAAAAATGAAGAAAGTGCGCCAATTAGCGAATGCGCTGTATGTAATTCTGAACGGTACATGTCCTTATTCCTCGGTTGTCATTGGTCAGCCATATTGTTATGAGGCAATGAGACATATCATGGAATAAAATCGTTTATATAGTGTAAAATGAATAAAAGAGTACCAAACATGATATGCACAAGATAACTTTCCTTCTACAGTAGGGGGCGCTGCTTGCAGTCAGAATATGAAGAGGGTACAGCTCTTCAATTTGAGCTTTATTACATTAAAATATATTCAGAAGTTTCGGAGATATAGCCTTAAATATACAGTAGTTAGGAAGAATGCACAACAATATAATATATATAAAAATGACATATGTTATATTGTTGAGATGCTGCCTAACAACATATATATACCAATTAGTTGAGTTTAGAAGAAAAGTGAAGAAATTCGTGTTTGAAGACATACTTTTTCTACTTAGGATGAGTGTCACGTGGTCTCATCAAGACTGCAAGGGTTATATTGCTTCATGTATAACAACAGGTACTATCTTCATTTTTTAAAATTTTTTGTTGTAATGTGTAGATTTTCTTACCATTTTATCATGTTTGCAATTCTTAGGTAGTATATTTGGTTGTTGTATGGAAAACATATACAGGGTGATGCAAAATTTAAACCCATAGTATAAAAATTTTATTTGTTTTTCAAAAAATGAAGAAAGTGCGCCAATTAGCGAATGCGCTGTATGTAGTTCTGAACGGTACATGTCCTTATTCCTCGGTTTCATTGGTCAGCCATATTGTTATGAGGCAATGAGACATATCATGGAATAAAATCGTTTATATAGTGTAAAATGAATAAAAGAGTACCAAACATGATATGCACAAGATAACTTTCCTTCTACAGTAGGGGGCGCTGCTTGCAGTCAGAATATGAAGAGGGTACAGCTCTTCAATTTGAGCTTTATTACATTAAAATATATTCAGAAGTTTCGGAGATATAGCCTTAAATATACAGTAGTTAGGAAGAATGCACAACAATATAATATATATAAAAATGACATATGTTATATTGTTGAGATGTTGCCTAACAACATATATATACCAATTAGTTGAGTTTAGAAGAAAAGTGAAGAAATTCATGTTTGAAGACATACTTTTTCTACTTAGGATGAGTGTCACGTGGTCTCATCAAGACTGCAAGGGTTATATTGCTTCATGTATAACAACAGGTACTATCTTCATTTTTTAAAATTTTTTGTTGTAATGTGTAGATTTTCTTACCATTTTATCATGTTTGCAATTCTTAGGTAGTATATTTGGTTGTTG
This sequence comes from Thermobia domestica, assembly GCF_964235325.1. Classification (NCBI taxonomy): domain Eukaryota; kingdom Metazoa; phylum Arthropoda; class Insecta; order Zygentoma; family Lepismatidae; genus Thermobia; species Thermobia domestica. The sequence continues at coordinate 14,326 of NW_027657614.1, read as the reverse complement.
TATGGAAAACATATACAGGGTGATGCAAAATTCAAACCCATAGTATAAAAATTTTATTTGTTTTTCAAAAAATGAAGAAAGTGCGCCAATTAGCGAATGCGTTGTATGTAGTTCTGAACGGTAAATGTCCTTATTCCTCGTTTGTCATTGGTCAGCCATATTGTTATGAGGCAATGAGACATATCATGGAATAAAATCGTTTATATAGTGTAAAATGAATAAAAGAGTACCAAACATGATATGCACAAGATAACTTTCCTTCTACAGTAGGGGGCGCTGCTTGCAGTCAGAATATGAAGAGGGTACAGCTCTTCAATTTGAGCTTTATTACATTAAAATATATTCAGAAGTTTCGGAGATATAGCCTTAAATATACAGTAGTTAGGAAGAATGCACAACAATATAATATATATAAAAATGACATATGTTATATTGTTGAGATGTTGCCTAACAACATATATATACCAATTAGTTGAGTTTAGAAGAAAAGTGAAGAAATTCGTGTTTGAAGACATACTTTTTCTACTTAGGATGAGTGTCACGTGGTCTCATCAAGACTGCAAGGGTTATATTGCTTCATGTATAACAACAGGTACTATCTTAATTTTTTAAAATTTTTTGTTGTAATGTGTAGATTTTCTTACCATTTTATCATGTTTGCAATTCTTAGGTAGTATATTTGGTTGTTGTATGGAAAACATATACAGGGTGATGCAAAATTCAAACCCATAGTATAAAAATTTTATTTGTTTTTCAAAAAATGAAGAAAGTGCGCCAATTAGCGAATGCGCTGTATGTAGTTCTGAACGGTACATGTCCTTATTCCTCGGTTGTCATTGGTCAGCCATATTGTTATGAGGCAATGAGACATATCATGGAATAAAGTCGTTTATATAGTGTAAAATGAATAAAAGAGTACCAAACATGATATGCACAAGATAACTTTCCTTCTACAGTAGGGGGCGCTGCTTGCAGTCAGAATATGAAGAGGGTACAGCTCTTCAATTTGAGCTTTATTACATTAAAATATATTCAGAAGTTTCGGAGATATAGCCTTAAATATACAGTAGTTAGGAAGAATGCACAACAATATAATATATATAAAAATGACATATGTTATATTGTTGAGATGTTGCCTAACAACATATATATACCAATTAGTTGAGTTTAGAAGAAAAGTGAAGAAATTCGTGTTTGAAGACATACTTTTTCTACTTAGGATGAGTGTCACGTGGTCTCATCAAGACTGCAAGGGTTATATTGCTTCATGTATAACAACAGGTACTATCTTCATTTTTTAAAATTTTTTGTTGTAATGTGTAGATTTTCTTACCATTTTATCATGTTTGCAATTCTTAGGTAGTATATTTGGTTGTTGTATGGAAAACATATACAGGGTGATGCAAAATTCAAACCCATAGTATAAAAATTTTATTTGTTTTTCAAAAAATGAAGAAAGTGCGCCAATTAGCGAATGCGCTGTATGTAGTTCTGAACGGTACATGTCGTTATTCCTCGGTTGTCATTGGTCAGCCATATTGTTATGAGGCAATGAGACATATCATGGAATAAAATCGTTTATATAGTGTAAAATGAATAAAACAGTACCAAACATGATATGCACAAGATAACTTTCCTTCTACAGTAGGGGGCGCTGCTTGCAGTCAGAATATGAAGAGGGTACAGCTCTTCAATTTGAGCTTTATTTCATTAAAATATATTCAGAAGTTTCGGAGATATAGCCTTAAATATACAGTAGTTAGGAAGAATGCACAACAATATAATATATAAAAAATGACATATGTTATATTGTTGAGATGTTGCCTAACAACATATATATACCAATTAGTTGAGTTTAGAAGAAAAGTGAAGAAATTCGTGTTTGAAGACATACTTTTTCTATTTAGGATGAGTGTCACGTGGTCTCATCAAGACTGCAAGGGTTATATTGCTTCATGTATAACAACAGGTACTATCTTCATTTTTTAAAATTTTTTGTTGTAATGTGTAGATTTTCTTACCATTTTATCATGTTTGCAATTCTAAGGTAGTATATTTGGTTGTTGTATGGAAAATATATACAGGGTGATGCAAAATTCAAACCCATAGTATAAAATTTTATTTGTTTTTCAAAAAATGAAGAAAGTGCGCCAATTAGCGAATGCGCTGTATGTAGTTCTGAACGGTACATGTCCTTATTCCTCGGTTGTCATTGGTCAGCCATATTGTTATGAGGCAATGAGACATATCATGGAATAAAATCGTTTATATAGTGTAAAATGAATAAAAGAGTACCAAACATGATATGCACAAGATAACTTTCCTTCTACAGTAGGGGGCGCTGCTTGCAGTCAGAATATGAAGAGTGTACAGCTCATCAATTTGAGCTTTATTACATTAAAATATATTCAGAAGTTTCGGAGATATAGCCTTAAATATACAGTAGTTAGGAAGAATGCACAACAATATAATATATAAAAAATGACATATGTTATATTGTTGAGATGTTGCCTAACAACATATATATACCAATTAGTTGAGTTTAGAAGAAAAGTGAAGAAATTCGTGTTTGAAGACATACTTTTTCTATTTAGGATGAGTGTCACGTGGTCTCATCAAGACTGCAAGGGTTATATTGCTTCATGTATAACAACAGGTACTATCTTCATTTTTTAAAATTTTTTGTTGTAATGTGTAGATTTTCTTACCATTTTATCATGTTTGCAATTCTTAGGTAGTATATTTGGTTGTTGTATGGAAAACATATACAGGGTGATGCAAAATTCAAACCCATAGTATAAAAATTTTATTTGTTTTTCAAAAAATGAAGAAAGTGCGCCAATTAGCGAATGCGCTGTATGTAATTCTGAACGGTACATGTCCTTATTCCTCGGTTGTCATTGGTCAGCCATATTGTTATGAGGCAATGAGACATATCATGGAATAAAATCGTTTATATAGTGTAAAATGAATAAAAGAGTACCAAACATGATATGCACAAGATAACTTTCCTTCTACAGTAGGGGGCGCTGCTTGCAGTCAGAATATGAAGAGGGTACAGCTCTTCAATTTGAGCTTTATTACATTAAAATATATTCAGAAGTTTCGGAGATATAGCCTTAAATATACAGTAGTTAGGAAGAATGCACAACAATATAATATATATAAAAATGACATATGTTATATTGTTGAGATGTTGCCTAACAACATATATATACCAATTAGTTGAGTTTAGAAGAAAAGTGAAGAAATTCGTGTTTGAAGACATACTTTTTCTACTTAGGATGAGTGTCACGTGGTCTCATCAAGACTGCAAGGGTTATATTGCTTCATGTATAACAACAGGTACTATCTTCATTTTTTAAAATTTTTTGTTGTAATGTGTAGATTTTCTTACCATTTTATCATGTTTGCAATTCTTAGGTAGTATATTTGGTTGTTGTATGGAAAACATATACAGGGTGATGCAAAATTTAAACCCATAGTATAAAAATTTTATTTGTTTTTAAAAAAATGAAGAAAGTGCGCCAATTAGCGAATGCGCTGTATGTAGTTCTGAACGGTACATGTCCTTATTCCTCGGTTGTCATTGGTCAGCATATTGTTATGAGGCAATGAGACATATCATGGAATAAAATCGTTTATATAGTGTAAAATGAATAAAAGAGTACCAAACATGATATGCACAAGATAACTTTCCTTCTACAGTAAGGGGCGCTGCTTGCAGTCAGAATATGAAGAGGGTACAGCTCTTCAATTTGAGCTTTATTACATTAAAATATATTCAGAAGTTTCGAAGATATAGCCTTAAATATACAGTAGTTAGGAAGAATGCACAACAATATAATATATATAAAAATGACATATGTTATATTGTTGAGATGTTGCCTAACAACATATATATACCAATTAGTTGAGTTTAGAAGAAAAGTGAAGAAATTCATGTTTGAAGACATACTTTTTCTACTTAGGATGAGTGTCACGTGGTCTCATCAAGACTGCAAGGGTTATATTGCTTCATGTATAACAACAGGTACTATCTTCATTTTTTAAAATTTTTTGTTGTAATGTGTAGATTTTATTACCATTTTATCATGTTTGCAATTCTTAGGTAGTATATTTGGTTGTTGTATGGAAAACATATACAGGGTGATGCAAAATTCAAACCCATAGTATAAAAATTTTATTTGTTTTTCAAAAAATGAAGAAAGTGCGCCAATTAGCGAATGCGTTGTATGTAGTTCTGAACGGTAAATGTCCTTATTCCTCGTTTGTCATTGGTCAGCCATATTGTTATGAGGCAATGAGACATATCATGGAATAAAATCGTTTATATAGTGTAAAATGAATAAAAGAGTACCAAACATGATATGCACAAGATAACTTTCCTTCTACAGTAGGGGGCGCTGCTTGCAGTCAGAATATGAAGAGGGTACAGCTCTTCAATTTGAGCTTTATTACATTAAAATATATTCAGAAGTTTCGGAGATATAGCCTTAAATATACAGTAGTTAGGAAGAATGCACAACAATATAATATATATAAAAATGACATATGTTATATTGTTGAGATGTTGCCTAACAACATATATATACCAATTAGTTGAGTTTAGAAGAAAAGTGAAGAAATTCGTGTTTGAAGACGTACTTTTTCTACTTAGGATGAGTGTCACGTGGTCTCATCAAGACTGCAAGGGTTATATTGCTTCATGTATAACAACAGGTACTATCTTCATTTTTTAAAATTTTTTGTTGTAATGTGTAGATTTTCTTACCATTTTATCATGTTTGCAATTCTTAGGTAGTATATTTGGTTGTTGTATGGAAAACATATACAGGGTGATGCAAAATTCAAACCCATAGTATAAAAATTTTATTTGTTTTTCAAAAAATGAAGAAAGTGCGCCAATTAGCGAATGCGCTGTATGTAGTTCTGAACGGTACATGTCCTTATTCCTCGGTGTCATTGGTCAGCCATATTGTTATGAGGCAATGAGACATATCATGGAATAAAATCGTTTATATAGTGTAAAATGAATAAAACAGTACCAAACATGATATGCACAAGATAACTTTCCTTCTACAGTAGGGGGCGCTGCTTGCAGTCAGAATATGAAGAGGGTACAGCTCTTCAATTTGAGCTTTATTTCATTAAAATATATTCAGAAGTTTCGGAGATATAGCCTTAAATATACAGTAGTTAGGAAGAATGCACAACAATATAATATATAAAAAATGACATATGTTATATTGTTGAGATGTTGCCTAACAACATATATATACCAATTAGTTGAGTTTAGAAGAAAAGTGAAGAAATTCGTGTTTGAAGACATACTTTTTCTATTTAGGATGAGTGTCACGTGGTCTCATCAAGACTGCAAGGGTTATATTGCTTCATGTATAACAACAGGTACTATCTTCATTTTTTAAAATTTTTTGTTGTAATGTGTAGATTTTCTTACCATTTTATCATGTTTGCAATTCTAAGGTAGTATATTTGGTTGTTGTATGGAAAATATATACAGGGTGATGCAAAATTCAAACCCATAGTATAAAATTTTATTTGTTTTTCAAAAAATGAAGAAAGTGCGCCAATTAGCGAATGCGCTGTATGTAGTTCTGAACGGTACATGTCCTTATTCCTCGGTTGTCATTGGTCAGCCATATTGTTATGAGGCAATGAGACATATCATGGAATAAAATCGTTTATATAGTGTAAAATGAATAAAAGAGTACCAAACATGATATGCACAAGATAACTTTCCTTCTACAGTAGGGGGCGCTGCTTGCAGTCAGAATATGAAGAGTGTACAGCTCATCAATTTGAGCTTTATTTCATTAAAATATATTCAGAAGTTTCGGAGATATAGCCTTAAATATACAGTAGTTAGGAAGAATGCACAACAATATAATATATAAAAAATGACATATGTTATATTGTTGAGATGTTGCCTAACAACATATATATACCAATTAGTTGAGTTTAGAAGAAAAGTGAAGAAATTCGTGTTTGAAGACATACTTTTTCTATTTAGGATGAGTGTCACGTGGTCTCATCAAGACTGCAAGGGTTATATTGCTTCATGTATAACAACAGGTACTATCTTCATTTTTTAAAATTTTTTGTTGTAATGTGTAGATTTTCTTACCATTTTATCATGTTTGCAATTCTTAGGTAGTATATTTGGTTGTTGTATGGAAAACATATACAGGGTGATGCAAAATTCAAACCCATAGTATAAAAATTTTATTTGTTTTTCAAAAAATGAAGAAAGTGCGCCAATTAGCGAATGCGCTGTATGTAATTCTGAACGGTACATGTCCTTATTCCTCGGTTGTCATTGGTCAGCCATATTGTTATGAGGCAATGAGACATATCATGGAATAAAATCGTTTATATAGTGTAAAATGAATAAAAGAGTACCAAACATGATATGCACAAGATAACTTTCCTTCTACAGTAGGGGGCGCTGCTTGCAGTCAGAATATGAAGAGGGTACAGCTCTTCAATTTGAGCTTTATTACATTAAAATATATTCAGAAGTTTCGGAGATATAGCCTTAAATATACAGTAGTTAGGAAGAATGCACAACAATATAATATATATAAAAATGACATATGTTATATTGTTGAGATGCTGCCTAACAACATATATATACCAATTAGTTGAGTTTAGAAGAAAAGTGAAGAAATTCGTGTTTGAAGACATACTTTTTCTACTTAGGATGAGTGTCACGTGGTCTCATCAAGACTGCAAGGGTTATATTGCTTCATGTATAACAACAGGTACTATCTTCATTTTTTAAAATTTTTTGTTGTAATGTGTAGATTTTCTTACCATTTTATCATGTTTGCAATTCTTAGGTAGTATATTTGGTTGTTGTATGGAAAACATATACAGGGTGATGCAAAATTTAAACCCATAGTATAAAAATTTTATTTGTTTTTCAAAAAATGAAGAAAGTGCGCCAATTAGCGAATGCGCTGTATGTAGTTCTGAACGGTACATGTCCTTATTCCTCGGTTGTCATTGGTCAGCCATATTGTTATGAGGCAATGAGACATATCATGGAATAAAATCGTTTATATAGTGTAAAATGAATAAAAGAGTACCAAACATGATATGCACAAGATAACTTTCCTTCTACAGTAGGGGGCGCTGCTTGCAGTCAGAATATGAAGAGGGTACAGCTCTTCAATTTGAGCTTTATTACATTAAAATATATTCAGAAGTTTCGGAGATATAGCCTTAAATATACAGTAGTTAGGAAGAATGCACAACAATATAATATATATAAAAATGACATATGTTATATTGTTGAGATGTTGCCTAACAACATATATATACCAATTAGTTGAGTTTAGAAGAAAAGTGAAGAAATTCATGTTTGAAGACACACTTTTTCTACTTAGGATGAGTGTCACGTGGTCTCATCAAGACTGCAAGGGTTATATTGCTTCATGTATAACAACAGGTACTATCTTCATTTTTTAAAATTTTTTGTTGTAATGTGTAGATTTTCTTACCATTTTATCATGTTTGCAATTCTTAGGTAGTATATTTGGTTGTTGTATGGAAAACATATACAGGGTGATGCAAAATTCAAACCCATAGTATAAAAATTTTATTTGTTTTTCAAAAAATGAAGAAAGTGCGCCAATTAGCGAATGCGTTGTATGTAGTTCTGAACGGTAAATGTCCTTATTCCTCGGTTGTCATTGGTCAGCCATATTGTTATGAGGCAATGAGACATATCATGGAATAAAATCGTTTATATAGTGTAAAATGAATAAAAGAGTACCAAACATGATATGCACAAGATAACTTTCCTTCTACAGTAGGGGGCGCTGTTTGCAGTCAGAATATGAAGAGGGTACAGCTCTTCAATTTGAGCTTTATTACATTAAAATATATTCAGAAGTTTCGGAGATATAGCCTTAAATATACAGTAGTTAGGAAGAATGCACAACAATATAATATATATAAAAATGACATATGTTATATTGTTGAGATGTTGCCTAACAATATATATATACCAATTAGTTGAGTTTAGAAGAAAAGTGAAGAAATTCGTGTTTGAAGACATACTTTTTCTACTTAGGATGAGTGTCACGTGGTCTCATCAAGACTGCAAGGGTTATATTGCTTCATGTATAACAACAGGTACTATCTTAATTTTTTAAAATTTTTTGTTGTAATGTGTAGATTTTCTTACCATTTTATCATGTTTGCAATTCTTAGGTAGTATATTTGGTTGTTGTATGGAAAACATATACAGGGTGATGCAAAATTCAAACCCATAGTATAAACATTTTATTTGTTTTTCAAAAAATGAAGAAAGTGCGCCAATTAGCGAATGCGCTGTATGTAGTTCTGAACGGTACATGTCCTTATTCCTCGGTTGTCATTGGTCAGCCATATTGTTATGAGGCAATGAGACATATCATGGAATAAAGTCGTTTATATAGTGTAAAATGAATAAAAGAGTACCAAACATGATATGCACAAGATAACTTTCCTTCTACAGTAGGGGGCGCTGCTTGCAGTCAGAATATGAAGAGGGTACAGCTCTTCAATTTGAGCTTTATTACATTAAAATATATTCAGAAGTTTCGGAGATATAGCCTTAAATATACAGTAGTTAGGAAGAATGCACAACAATATAATATATATAAAAATGACATATGTTATATTGTTGAGATGTTGCCTAACAACATATATATACCAATTAGTTGAGTTTAGAAGAAAAGTGAAGAAATTCGTGTTTGAAGACATACTTTTTCTACTTAGGATGAGTGTCACGTGGTCTCATCAAGACTGCAAGGGTTATATTGCTTCATGTATAACAACAGGTACTATCTTCATTTTTTAAAATTTTTTGTTGTAATGTGTAGATTTTCTTACCATTTTATCATGTTTGCAATTCTTAGGTAGTATATTTGGTTGTTGTATGGAAAACATATACAGGGTGATGCAAAATTCAAACCCATAGTATAAAAATTTTAATTGTTTTTCACAAAATGAAGAAAGTGCGCCAATTAGCGAATGCGCTGTATGTAGTTCTGAACGGTACATGTCCTTATTCCTCGGTTGTCATTGGTCAGCCATATTGTTATGAGGCAATGAGACATATCATGGAATAAAATCGTTTATATAGTGTAAAATGAATAAAACAGTACCAAACATGATATGCACAAGATAACTTTCCTTCTACAGTAGGGGCGCTGCTTGCAGTCAGAATATGAAGAGGGTACAGCTCTTCAATTTGAGCTTTATTACATTAAAATATATTCAGAAGTTTCGGAGATATAGCCTTAAATATACAGTAGTTAGGAAGAATGCACAACAATATAATATATATAAAAATGACATATGTTATATTGTTGATATGTTGCCTAACAACATATATATACCAATTAGTTGAGTTTAGAAGAAAAGTGAAGAAATTCGTGTTTGAAGACATACTTTTTCTATTTAGGATGAGTGTCACGTGGTCTCATCAAGACTGCAAGGGTTATATTGCTTCATGTATAACAACAGGTACTATCTTCATTTTTTAAAATTTTTTGTTGTAATGTGTAGATTTTCTTACCATTTTATCATGTTTGCAATTCTTAGGTAGTATATTTGGTTGTTGTATGGAAAACATATACAGGGTGATGCAAAATTCAAACCCATAGTATAAAAATTTTATTTGTTTTTCAAAAAATGAAGAAAGTGCGCCAATTAGCGAATGCGCTGTATGTAATTCTGAACGGTACATGTCCTTATTCCTCGGTTGTCATTGGTCAGCCATATTGTTATGAGGCAATGAGACATATCATGGAATAAAATCGTTTATATAGTGTAAAATGAATAAAAGAGTACCAAACATGATATGCACAAGATAACTTTCCTTCTACAGTAGGGGGCGCTGCTTGCAGTCAGAATATGAAGAGGGTACAGCTCTTCAATTTGAGCTTTATTACATTAAAATATATTCAGAAGTTTCGGAGATATAGCCTTAAATATACAGTAGTTAGGAAGAATGCACAACAATATAATATATATAAAAATGACATATGTTATATTGTTGAGATGCTGCCTAACAACATATATATACCAATTAGTTGAGTTTAGAAGAAAAGTGAAGAAATTCGTGTTTGAAGACATACTTTTTCTACTTAGGATGAGTGTCACGTGGTCTCATCAAGACTGCAAGGGTTATATTGCTTCATGTATAACAACAGGTACTATCTTCATTTTTTAAAATTTTTTGTTGTAATGTGTAGATTTTCTTACCATTTTATCATGTTTGCAATTCTTAGGTAGTATATTTGGTTGTTGTATGGAAAACATATACAGGGTGATGCAAAATTTAAACCCATAGTATAAAAATTTTATTTGTTTTTCAAAAAATGAAGAAAGTGCGCCAATTAGCGAATGCGCTGTATGTAGTTCTGAACGGTACATGTCCTTATTCCTCGGTTGTCATTGGTCAGCCATATTGTTATGAGGCAATGAGACATATCATGGAATAAAATCGTTTATATAGTGTAAAATGAATAAAAGAGTACCAAACATGATATGCACAAGATAACTTTCCTTCTACAGTAGGGGGCGCTGCTTGCAGTCAGAATATGAAGAGGGTACAGCTCTTCAATTTGAGCTTTATTACATTAAAATATATTCAGAAGTTTCGGAGATATAGCCTTAAATATACAGTAGTTAGGAAGAATGCACAACAATATAATATATATAAAAATGACATATGTTATATTGTTGAGATGTTGCCTAACAACATATATATACCAATTAGTTGAGTTTAGAAGAAAAGTGAAGAAATTCATGTTTGAAGACACACTTTTTCTACTTAGGATGAGTGTCACGTGGTCTCATCAAGACTGCAAGGGTTATATTGCTTCATGTATAACAACAGGTACTATCTTCATTTTTTAAAATTTTTTGTTGTAATGTGTAGATTTTCTTACCATTTTATCATGTTTGCAATTCTTAGGTAGTATATTTGGTTGTTGTATGGAAAACATATACAGGGTGATGCAAAATTCAAACCCATAGTATAAAAATTTTATTTGTTTTTCAAAAAATGAAGAAAGTGCGCCAATTAGCGAATGCGTTGTATGTAGTTCTGAACGGTAAATGTCCTTATTCCTCGGTTGTCATTGGTCAGCCATATTGTTATGAGGCAATGAGACATATCATGGAATAAAATCGTTTATATAGTGTAAAATGAATAAAAGAGTACCAAACATGATATGCACAAGATAACTTTCCTTCTACAGTAGGGGGCGCTGTTTGCAGTCAGAATATGAAGAGGGTACAGCTCTTCAATTTGAGCTTTATTACATTAAAATATATTCAGAAGTTTCGGAGATATAGCCTTAAATATACAGTAGTTAGGAAGAATGCACAACAATATAATATATATAAAAATGACATATGTTATATTGTTGAGATGTTGCCTAACAATATATATATACCAATTAGTTGAGTTTAGAAGAAAAGTGAAGAAATTCGTGTTTGAAGACATACTTTTTCTACTTAGGATGAGTGTCACGTGGTCTCATCAAGACTGCAAGGGTTATATTGCTTCATGTATAACAACAGGTACTATCTTAATTTTTTAAAATTTTTTGTTGTAATGTGTAGATTTTCTTACCATTTTATCATGTTTGCAATTCTTAGGTAGTATATTTGGTTGTTGTATGGAAAACATATACAGGGTGATGCAAAATTCAAACCCATAGTATAAACATTTTATTTGTTTTTCAAAAAATGAAGAAAGTGCGCCAATTAGCGAATGCGCTGTATGTAGTTCTGAACGGTACATGTCCTTATTCCTCGGTTGTCATTGGTCAGCCATATTGTTATGAGGCAATGAGACATATCATGGAATAAAGTCGTTTATATAGTGTAAAATGAATAAAAGAGTACCAAACATGATATGCACAAGATAACTTTCCTTCTACAGTAGGGGGCGCTGCTTGCAGTCAGAATATGAAGAGGGTACAGCTCTTCAATTTGAGCTTTATTACATTAAAATATATTCAGAAGTTTCGGAGATATAGCCTTAAATATACAGTAGTTAGGAAGAATGCACAACAATATAATATATATAAAAATGACATATGTTATATTGTTGAGATGTTGCCTAACAACATATATATACCAATTAGTTGAGTTTAGAAGAAAAGTGAAGAAATTCGTGTTTGAAGACATACTTTTTCTACTTAGGATGAGTGTCACGTGGTCTCATCAAGACTGCAAGGGTTATATTGCTTCATGTATAACAACAGGTACTATCTTCATTTTTTAAAATTTTTTGTTGTAATGTGTAGATTTTCTTACCATTTTATCATGTTTGCAATTCTTAGGTAGTATATTTGGTTGTTGTATGGAAAACATATACAGGGTGATGCAAAATTCAAACCATAGTATAAAAATTTTAATTGTTTTTCACAAAATGAAGAAAGTGCGCCAATTAGCGAATGCGCTGTATGTAGTTCTGAACGGTACATGTCCTTATTCCTCGGTTGTCATTGGTCAGCCATATTGTTATGAGGCAATGAGACATATCATGGAATAAAATCGTTTATATAGTGTAAAATGAATAAAACAGTACCAAACATGATATGCACAAGATAACTTTCCTTCTACAGTAGGGGCGCTGCTTGCAGTCAGAATATGAAGAGGGTACAGCTCTTCAATTTGAGCTTTATTACATTAAAATATATTCAGAAGTTTCGGAGATATAGCCTTAAATATACAGTAGTTAGGAAGAATGCACAACAATATAATATATATAAAAATGACATATGTTATATTGTTGATATGTTGCCTAACAACATATATATACCAATTAGTTGAGTTTAGAAGAAAAGTGAAGAAATTCGTGTTTGAAGACATACTTTTTCTATTTAGGATGAGTGTCACGTGGTCTCATCAAGACTGCAAGGGTTATATTGCTTCATGTATAACAACAGGTACTATCTTCATTTTTTAAAATTTTTTTGTTGTAATGTGTAGATTTTCTTACCATTTTATCATGTTTGCAATTCTTAGGTAGTATATTTGGTTGTTGTATGGAAAACATATACAGGGTGATGCAAAATTCAAACCCATAGTATAAAAATTTTATTTGTTTTTCAAAAAATGAAGAAAGTGCGCCAATTAGCGAATGCGCTGTATGTAATTCTGAACGGTACATGTCCTTATTCCTCGGTTGTCATTGGTCAGCCATATTGTTATGAGGCAATGAGACATATCATGGAATAAAATCGTTTATATAGTGTAAAATGAATAAAAGAGTACCAAACATGATATGCACAAGATAACTTTCCTTCTACAGTAGGGGGCGCTGCTTGCAGTCAGAATATGAAGAGGGTACAGCTCTTCAATTTGAGCTTTATTACATTAAAATATATTCAGAAGTTTCGGAGATATAGCCTTAAATATACAGTAGTTAGGAAGAATGCACAACAATATAATATATATAAAAATGACATATGTTATATTGTTGAGATGCTGCCTAACAACATATATATACCAATTAGTTGAGTTTAGAAGAAAAGTGAAGAAATTCGTGTTTGAAGACATACTTTTTCTACTTAGGATGAGTGTCACGTGGTCTCATCAAGACTGCAAGGGTTATATTGCTTCATGTATAACAACAGGTACTATCTTCATTTTTAAAATTTTTTGTTGTAATGTGTAGATTTTCTTACCATTTTATCATGTTTGCAATTCTTAGGTAGTATATTTGGTTGTTGTATGGAAAACATATACAGGGTGATGCAAAATTTAAACCCATAGTATAAAAATTTTATTTGTTTTTCAAAAAATGAAGAAAGTGCGCCAATTAGCGAATGCGCTGTATGTAGTTCTGAACGGTACATGTCCTTATTCCTCGGTTGTCATTGGTCAGCCATATTGTTATGAGGCATGAGACATATCATGGAATAAAATCGTTTATATAGTGTAAAATGAATAAAAGAGTACCAAACATGATATGCACAAGATAACTTCCTTCTACAGTAGGGGGCGCTGCTTGCAGTCAGAATATGAAGAGGGTACAGCTCTTCAATTTGAGCTTTATTACATTAAAATATATTCAGAAGTTTCGGAGATATAGCCTTAAATATACAGTAGTTAGGAAGAATGCACAACAATATAATATATATAAAAATGACATATGTTATATTGTTGAGATGTTGCCTAACAACATATATATACCAATTAGTTGAGTTTAGAAGAAAAGTGAAGAAATTCATGTTTGAAGACACACTTTTTCTACTTAGGATGAGTGTCACGTGGTCTCATTTTTCAA
>NW_027657613.1:0-23549 GCF_964235325.1 Thermobia domestica | reverse complement strand
CATCCCTTCTACAATAGCCCATTTTTCTTTCAGCGTCCCCTTTTGACAACAAGAACGCCCTCTGTGGAGTCCAAAGTTGAAACAGACTGACAGTGAAGAACATGGTTCAGTATTTGTAAAAGTTATTAGTCATTTTTTGTGAATATTAATTTACATTGAAAAGATAGGGCGATAGCAACGCCATCTCTTATCACAGAAAACAAACTTTTTGTGGCTTTACACTATCCTTAAAGCTCATGTTGAGAAACCACTGATCTAGTCTATACTAAACTATAAAACAATAATTGGTGCAATCCTCAATGTTCTTGTATTGCAAATGGTAATTGGATTTGACTTTGATTTAATATCCCTGGGTTAATATTGCAGTCACCTCTACCATTGACATTTATTTCTGTGAGTGGTTTAGCTTTACGTAATATAGCTAAAATATTTCGAAATATGGTTTCTTAGAGAAAGAAAGGAAAAAAAAAAAACAAATTTCTCGTCAGGAATCATAGAAATCCAAAATACTAACATAGAATAAGAGATTTTTTTCCTAACCACACCTTACACTACTTAGGGAAGTATAAGGGAACGTACTCATCGTAAATTTGCTTGTTTTCCTTATCAAAAAGACAAAAGATAATTTTTTCGAAGTCGGACAAATTTGTCTCAAGCATATTACGGACAGTTGATAATGCTATCTTTGCTGGCTTGCAGTTTGTCAAAACACGAACGCTCCAGTGCCTAAACAGCAGAAGGCGAGCGTTCGACAATTGTTGTCAATAGCCTGTTTCATGCAGTTTGAATAACACTGCTTCAAAATACGTTTGTTATTGTCTCTAGGAGCGCAAGTAAATAATACATTTGCTGCAGGGAGATTGAAACCAGGCGACATTTTTTACTTGTCCTGGTCGAAGTGAACCAAGCTTTTTACACACCTCAAGGAGTTGTTCTCCGGCGGCTCTATGGATTGCTCATCGACACAGATCCTGGCGTTAGGGTTTCATTGGCAGCATTAACCACCGCATCGCATTTAAAGTTTGGCTATATCTCCATAAAAAATACTAACTTTCTTGTTAATGTCTTCATTGATATTATAAAGTGGTTTTCTAGTAGGCTTTGGGAATTGCAAAGACGAAACCGTAGGTAATTCCTCCGCGTCCGTAACGTGTATATACTGGATCGGCTCCTTTAAAGTCGACACAAGAGTAAGATGTTCAATGTCTTCTAGTTGATTGCTATTGTGAAGATCTTCCTGACGAATACAAGCAACAACATCAGACTGGTCGGTGTCTTCGGGTGGAGGGTCGTCTGGATAGTATGGTTTCAATCTGGTCACGGCAATTGATTCAATTTTCTCCCCTTCCTTTTGCTGTTTTATACTTCACAAAGTAAGCGTTAGCATGGTCTTCTCTAACCACAAGACCTGGGCCGAAATAGTGACCTGAAAAAGCTTGGGCATGACCTCGTTTCCTAGTAGGATCATAGATCCAAACACACTGTCCAATATTATATTTGACAGCTACATGGCGATGATTGTATGACTTAGCTGTCGTACAGAAACGATCATACAGTTTGTCCTGGGCTCTTTCCCTAATTTCTTGCAGGTGTTGCCAGACGGTCTTCGTTGGAAACGTACAGACATGGTCCATTAATCATGGCTTGATGTTCGAGATAAGGGTCAAAGCCATGGAGCAAAGAAAAGGGCGAGAATGACGTAGATAAATTAGCGGTAACATTATGGGAAAAGGTAACCGCAGGAACATGGTCGACCCAACTTCCATGGTCTAAAGGGTTAATCTTACGCTTTAACAAAGCCTCTAGATGTTTAATCTGGACCTCTACGAGACCAGAAGTTTCATGCTGATAGGGATTTACAAACTTGATTTCAACTCCAAGGATGTTACATAATTCTTGGAAAAGCATTCCCGTAAAAGCCGTAGATCGGTCAACCAAAATTTCTTTACAGAGACCAAATCTTAGAAAAACGTGATTGTACAAAAAGCTGCGAGCGTGGCTGCAGTTTGATCGGGAACTGTAGCCGTTACCACATATCTAGTATTATAATCGACAGCAACCACTAAATACTTGTGCCGAAGGGCGTTTGCATCGCTGTAGGGACCCGCGCAATCCAGGGCTATTCTATAGAAAGGTGGGACAGAAGGCATAGTTTGAAGAACTCCGGGCGGTTTCCCAGGCGTCTTCTTGAAGCGCTGGCATACCTGACATCGGCGGCAACGGTCAGCTACAAATTTCTTCATGAAAGGGAAGTAAACAGATCGTAACAGTAATTGGTACGTTTTCCCATAACCAGCGTGAGATGCACCCAACGTGCTTTCGTGTGCGGATCGGAAAACTTTATCCCTTAAAGTCGATGGAATGACTGGCAATAGCTGAATTCCTGACGGATGGCGATGTTTCCGAAATAAAATGCCATCTTTAATTTCAAAACACAGAGCCTGGCGTTCTAGGTTGTAGTCTTGATCCTTACTTCCCTCTAAAAAGGAGATAATATCCTTGAAATAGGAGTCCTTGCGTTGCTCATCTCTCAGCGTGTCGTCTAGTTGGATCGTGAAAACTCTCGGGTCCTCAAGGTTCTTTTCTTCATCTTCTAAGTCTCTTTGACAGTCTACATTTCTTGACAAGGTGTCACATAAAGAGTTCATTTTTCCGGGCACATGCGAGATAGTGAATTGGTACTGTTCCAACTCAGCCATGATACGTGCGAACTTTGCCACATTCTTAGTTTGACGAAGAAAGGTCAACGAAAGGCAGTCAGTCTTCAAATAAAAATGTCTTCCTAAAAGAAAATACTTGAAGCGACGCGAGCGTAAAGATGATTGCTGCTAATTCCAGATGGTAAGGGTGGTACTGACGCTCCTGAGGACTCAACGCTCGACTGCAATAGGCAATGGGCACCAACGGCGCATCTTCTTTATCAGTTTCCGGTTGTAGGATCGCTCCGCTCAACGCGTGCAAACTGGCGTCACAGTACACATGTACATCCTTGTTGGGATGGTATCTCATCAATGTTGGGGCGGAGATGATAGCTTCTTTCATCTTCTCAAATGCCTGTTGTTGCGCAGCAGTCCATTTATAGGGAACCTCTTTCTTAAGTAATCTTAACAGGGGTTCCGCGATGGTCGAAAAGTCCTTCACGTAAGATCGAACGAAGGAACACAATCCTAAAAAGCTCTTGAGCTGCTTCTGCGTCTTAGGTCGTTTGTAATTTCTAATAGAGTCAGTAATTCGGTCGGAGATTGATATCCCCTGCTGGGAAACTACGTGTCCCAAAAGCTCTAATGAAAAATGCGCCAATTTAGTTTTTTCTGGGGAGAGTTTCAGTCCACGCTCACGGAGTCTTTGAAATAACTTCCTTGTAGTAGCAAGAACCTGTTCAAATGAGTCTGCACCCCAGACTACATCATCTAAATAATAATAAACTGAATCTTCTTCTAGACCTTCAAGTGTAAGTTTCATTACGTCATTAAGAGCACTCGGACTCGTCACTAAACCCATAGGGAGGACCTTGAAACAGTATTGCCTTTCGCCCGGGACTGAAAAGGCTGTAATAAGTTGACTCCTTTCTGTCAATTTAATCTGATAAAACCCTGATGTGAGATCTGAAAGACAGATGAATCTATGGCCACTGGAACGTTCTAAAATGTCCTGCATAGACGGTACAGGATAGCTGGATGGAATCACGTGACTGTTGACAGCTCTCAGATCCACAATCAGCCTATAAGAACCATTTTTCTTGCGTACTAAAGTGATCGGAGAGTTCCACGGCGAGTGACACGGTTTAATAGCGTCTTGCTTCAAAAGTAATTTGATCTGGTCACTGACGGCATCGCGAAGATGGTAGGGGATCGTATAAGGCTTTACAGAAACAGGATTAGGATCCTTGAGTTGGATATCGTGCTCGTACCCACGAGCCTGCGAAAAGTCATCGGGAGACCAACTAAAAACATCCTTGAATTCAGCGATAAGGTCATACAATTGCCGTTTCTGATCATTATTCAGTTCTGGATTTACATTAACACGGGTTACGTCAAAGCCAGGTATGTCAGGAGATTGAGAGTCAGTCTCTTCGGTTACGTTTGTACACAAATGCTCACTATTTTTGTCTACAGCAAGTCCCACAACCTTATTTTTCCACAACAAAAATGTCTTGTCTGTAGGGTTAGTTACCCAAATAAACGAGTTAACGTTGTCCACAAAAGATTCTTGAAAAAGAAGGCTGACCACCCCAGGTACAAACTTAAGGGGCTGTAACCACTCCCTAGATCCCACTAAATCATAACATTTCCGGAGTGGAACTCGGACCTTCGAACGAGGCGGTAGCCACGTGGACGACACAACTTTAAACACTGGTTTAATCATGGTTGCAAATTCAGCAGACACATTGCAAATATGTGAAGACTGAGGCAAGGTGGCAGAAGGAATTTTACCAAACCTAGAAATGACTAATGAACGATCTTTCTGATTCAGATCAGCCTCGTGAGCTAGCAAAAAATCTTGTCCCAATAAAGGGGGGTGCGGGTAGCTAGGGATAATCCTAAAAGGATGACAGAAATATTTCGACCCCACCTGGAATCGAACCAAGGCTATCTTACTAACTGGTAAAGTCTTACCCGTAACTCCCTTTAGAACACTAGACGTTGGAAAAATTTTAGCCTTACTAGGTACCATCTGTGCCGAAATACAAGATATCTGCGAGCCACTATCTAGAAGGATAGGGCTATCCTTACCATTCAATCTAATCACAATATGTGAAGAGCTCGTTCAAGAAGGAGGGGGACCTTTTATACGCTTAGGAGTTGATGGCCCACCATCATCAACCGGATCCTCAACAGTAGGGACCTCAAATTACTGATTTGTCCAGGAGTTCATAATGCTGTTAAGACGGCACCGATAGCTGCATGTTTGACGGCGGTTCAAATTGAGCAGCCTTATTCAATAGTAAGTAAAGCTGTTTAAATAGAGCGGAAACATTAAATATTCCTAAAAACTACCATCATCAGAATTTACATTCGATTGCCTTTTTTAGAATTTTATTTTCTTAAACAAAACAGGAGTAATTTTTATTATCAGTGAAGTGAATCAAAGGGTGTGTATGAGCTTGCTTTTTTTTTTTTTTTTTAACTCGAGCAATTCATGAGTCCAAAAGCCATTGACTTCCCGTAGTACTTCACACAAACTCTCTTTATAAGACTATCTATTAGATCGCTTTAGTTTTATTAAGATAGTTACGTTTGTCGTAAAGAAATTTTATATGTTGCACTTGTAGCAAACTGGTGATCGATTTTACGCATTTCTGTTTGGTTGATTGTTTTGCTTATTTTAGCAGCAATGCTATATGGCAGGGGTGGTCAACCCCGTCGATCGCGTTCTACTAGTCAACTACCAAGTCGTAGGTAGTAGCACGCAGTGGTCTGTATCATACTATTTATATCGATACTGTTATTGTTCTATGATTCTCTCTAGCGGACTAGTAAATAAACTACCAGTGATTTCTGAAATGAAAAGTAGCTCTTAAAGCTAAGAAGGTTGACTACCACTGCTATACAGAATCAAATCTATAGATTAAAGTAGGATGTGAACCACTGTAGTGCCTTCGATGGGAGGAAGAAGATTCGGTGTAGGAAATCTCGGTATAGGAAAACTTGGTGTAAGAAAATTCAGTGCACGGAAAATTTCGGTGTACGGAAAAATCGGTGTGGGGAATGCTAGGTGTAAAGAAATATTTGTTGTAGTAGACCGTAGGATCCGTTAAAAACTTAACTTTGAGGATAAAAGGGCGTATTAGTTGTAAGTTCAAACTTTGTGAAAAATTTTGAATTCGAGATTTGGACGGATTTTAACATTTCATGACCCTTAGATGACGAGAAATTAGTTTTTCGGTGTCCGTCCGTGTAATTTAGCGAAGCGACCATCGCTACCAATCGACATTTAATGATTCTGCGATCAGAGGTCTTTCAAAAGCAAATAATGCTGCTGATGCTTGGCATCGAGGTTTGTACGCTCACATTGGTGGCAGCTATGCATCAATATGGAGATTGCTGCATGTCCTGAAAAGGGAGCAGGCGTTAGCGCCCTTCCAAATTGAACGGTTACATGCAGGTCACTTTCATATTAGTAAGAAGAAATACAAATGCACCAATTCCAGATTGCAGTCACTGGCAACTACTTTTCAAATTTGGAATATGTTCAATATTTGAGCCTACAATTTGTCATTTTGACAAATAATTCTCAATCTCGCATTTGTTATGTATATATTATGCATAATGTATATTGTAGATGCTTTTAGGACGTAGTAAATATTTTACTGAACTTGTTATTTTTATTTATTATTTTAGCCTTTGTTCCTATTATTATCTCAATACTATTTCTATAATTATTTGGTAAAACCATCCCACTTTATATTGCCCATACCACTAAGGCTTTTTAAATCAATATACTTTTGCATATATGTTTTATGGCGTGCTATATGGAACGTGTTTTTACTTAGTTGTTTCTATAAATTCTTTTTCTATAACTATTCTCTGAACTTATAGTTGTGGTTGTTTATTTCTGACAAAAAACGTGTCAAATTGATTGTGTGATGAAAACAAATTACAGTATTCGCCCAGAAAATACATTAAGAGATGTCGGACCTAATGCAAAAAATATATTTTCTTTTCTTGAAATACGTAATAACATTTCATTTGGTGCATTTTATTTTGTTTGCGTTTTCACAATATGAAGTTTTATAAGTTATCGTAGGCGGTAACACGTGTGCAGTATGTATTACATCGAATCCACTTTACACCTAACTTTCCCACACCGAGTTTTCCACACACCGAATTTTCCTACACCGAGTTTTCTTACACTGAATCTTCCTAGACCCACTGAATCGGGGTTCGTGCACCAGTTACATAAGCCAGCCACTAGACCATCCACCAGGAACTTCATGCGTCTCTGGTTTCGACGTATCAATAAGAGATGAAACACTTAAACGCATTCTTTTCGCATTCCATCTGATTGCGGATTAAGATAGTATTTTGTTTTCTTTCTAAGTGGAAGCTTCTAAGCCAAGTAATTTATGTTCATTTTTTTTAACGTATAGGTTGCTTTGCTGATACCCTTTGGTCTAATTGCTTGCCAAAATAACTTGGGCTTTCCCAGGTTACGTACATTAATAAAACTTATTTTAAAATAAAAGAATGGCTAGACTTTATCCGTTTTCTATTTATCTTCTTTTATTTTTAAAATAATAATAAAGGTTTGTTAACACCCTTGTGTTTCTCTTAACTCATTGAGGTGATCCTTTGTAGGGTGTATCCCAACTTTTATGGAATAGTTGTGAAAAGAAATAAATGAGGATTTTTTTTCATGGTAGTGTGTGAATTAAAGCTATTTTTGAAGAAATGGCTCTAAATTAAATTTAGTAAATACACTCTAAAAAATTTTTCCCTTTAATTTCCATTCTGGCTTTTAACACCAACATAAAAGATTATTTCATTTTATTCTACGGTATTCATAGAAGTCCTTTGGTTGTACTAACGCGTCGAGAAGATTCGCATTGGAGATTGATCCCGAGATTTTACAAACAAGTAACGTAATGATAATGAAAAATCAATTAGCATAACCAATTGTAATACAATTAGGCTTACGGGTTAGTACAAAGCAAAAAAGTTAACTAAAGCTCATTCAACGAACCTTATGATCCTGATGTAAACATTGCAGAATTGTGTTACTCCGCCAGTCATCAGATGATGATTGGCTATCGGTCAGCGCTTCTTTCGAGAAGCACGTGCTTGTACCCTGTCGATGTTTTACTTATTCCCCGCATGTGGCCATATTGTTAACTGTGATTCGCGCTCAAGTTGGATCAAAACCACTTTCAATGCATGCGTATTCTCTTTTATTGCATTAATTCAATTTAGTTCTTAGATAAAGTGTTGCTTCTGTTGTCTAATTCTAAGGAATTCTGGTAATGAGCCTTACAAGCAAGGACTATTTTCTTCTGCCGCATGGGTGTTCTAAGGCTCTCTAACCAATAAAATCAAACAATCACCACGTGTATTTGTTTACATGAGGTACTGAACGTTCCTTGAATAAACTTTAGAAAAAATATTTTCCTTATACATGGCAACTATGAATGATCCATCCATTTTCAAAAGGTTATATTTTCAAAAAGTATTACATGCACACACACACATGAGAGTGATGAAAATAACCGAAAACTCACCAAATTTTCTGCGTCCTCTACAAATGTTTTTTTTTTCGTACTCTCTTCTGAAAGTATGTTGCACCGATGTAACAGACAAACCTCTCGTATATTCTAACACGCAAAAATTCCTTTCTTGTTTACCTCAATTTGGGACAGGTACTAAACTTGTGTTATATATATAATGTTTGTATGTGTAATATATATATTTTTTTAAATATAACCTTTGGAAAACGAATGAATCGTTTATGGTAGCCCTATACAATACTAGATCAATACCATAAAACTGTCAATTTCCAACAAGATTGTACGTAATGGTATCTGACTTGCTAAGTTATCTTATCTTGAAATCGCAGTGTCGATAACGCCTTATCATTCATCGCCACAACAGATCCCTGACCTTCCTACCATTAATATGTGACTAGATACACAATGTTGACATGTTTTTAGCCATTACCACCAGCAAAACATTTCATATAGAATTCATTTAGGTATCGATTTTTTCACGTCGAATACTCCGCGATGCTCACCAGCCATATGAACTCATCATTTCTTTCGGATTATTGCCATCAATAACAAAGTACAGCATAAAATAATTTTTAAAAGCGTAAATATATATTGCTACCCTCAGCATTACATCCCATTTTTAACGAAATTCCACGTGTCTGTAGTCATATTTACGCATAAAAAGGAGGGGTCACTAGCAGTGTTCGAATTAATGGGGAAATCCCCCTCTCGTAAAAGATCATTACGGTTCGTATCACAGAAATAACATAACATCCTTGCCTGGGATAAATATTTCCCTCTTGTACATAATGTATATCGACATTATACAAGTATCCCCTCTCTCGTCCGGAAGATTAATTCGAACACTGGAACCATCAAATTTTTACAAATGCAGATATTCATCAGATCTAATTGTGTACGAAGCCGTTTTTTTTAAAATTTCAACTCAAGGGAGATTGAGAGGGCTCACACGTTTTTGAGATCCAAAAAATATAAGTATCTCAGAAACCCGTCAAGTTAGACAAACCGACAAACCATACTATTCTACGGTGTTGCAGGTTACATAATGTTCGGTCCATATGAGGAATAAGCACTTGTGCTAGCAACAACTCCCATCAATAATTTTCTTCTAAACAGTATGAGCATAGCAGATACGTCATTTAGGGAGTCAGGGATATTTGTATTTGAGAGATATGGCACTGAGAAAAATTCATTATCCGGAAAGCGGTATATTGTACAAATATACGGAATCCATATGTTTACTACGGAAATCTGTACGGAACATACGTTATCCATGTGCTACATACGTACTGATTTTTTCCCGCTTAGATGTTACATGCTACTGCAGGATGTCTGGCATTTAACAGTCTTGTGTATATTACATATTTATACATATGTTACATACGTCAGCTCAGCTGTATATGAAATCCTTACCCCCTATATATAGTCATACGGAAAGTACTTATAGATGGAGCACTTATACGGACAGTAATATAAATCATACGTTTTCAGTTATACGTTAGCTGCATTATCTTATATATAGTCATACTTTTTTTAGTCCAAAAACTACAGGATTTACGCATGTAACATACATTAAACGTACGCCGCATACGTTTTTCTGTATATGTACATTTTAATCAATAGTATAACAATACCGGTATATTAATAAAACTCGTGAACGTACTTATATTGGTGGAGAGTCCTGCTTCTCCCAGCCAAAACCTTAAATGACACTACTGAAAACATACCTGTACCTAGGTATTTCGACTTTCAGGGACTTTCATCCATTCTGCAGGCACCAAAGATGATTAAAGAATACTAATGCCTAATTTGTTGCGTTAACATCGAATTCAGCTCTTCAGATCGAAGGAAATGGATCAAAACAATGGTGTAGTATGAGATTACATAAAAATATATAAATCTGTTTATGATAGCCATATCATACGAAAAATATTTATCGGCAACCTGATGCTGTTATTTAAGACCAATTAGTGATGCTGTCAAGCACGTAGACAGGATTTCGTAAAGGGGGGTGGGGTGGCATGGCATGAAATACTGTGTTCATCAGCATCATATCAGGGGCTCGATCATTCTAAACTATTTGACAGCCAACATATTTGTTCGCTTAACCAGGATTTCGTAATCGGGGTGCAGGGGGTGTGTGTGACATGAAATACTGTGGTTATCACACCAGGAGCTCGATTAATCTAAACTATTTTACTGGCAACATATATTGGTATTGGTTTGTTAGGCAATAAAATGAGGGTAATTAGTAAGCATTTTAATAAACTATGAAGAAATCTCGAGTAAAAGAATAAAAAAGAAAGAAAACACATTAAAAAAGATTTTACAATACTTGTGTTCCTTCGTCTGTTCAGTCAAATATAACAATTTTCCTTTCATTATAACCTAAACTATTATTTAAAAAAGTACATATTTTTTCAATAATGTCTTGTAAAATATTTTACAGTATCTGCATTCCTTTCTCTGTTGAATCAAATGGTAACGGAACTTTTTTTTTTACATAACTTTTTTTCTTTTCATTATTCCGTCAACTACTGTCTGTTCCAAATGACAGGTTAAAGGAGCAATAGAAAACTGTTTCTGAAATAACATGTTTGATATTGCAGAGAAGCAATGACGAAAAATTATGATAAAAAATGTCCTCACTATTACAGAACGGCACTATGTTTTCGAAAGCTTGAAATTTCCCTGAGTAGTAGCAGAAATTCTGAGAATTTCGTAACTGAGAATTTCAGATTCCTTGATTTTACCGGGATATCCCGCTCAGTCGCCACCATGTATTGAAAGTAATACAAATCACTTCATACGAAAGAGTGACCAAAAGTTTGTTGTAGCTTTTTTATTTTTAACGCTGATTCTTCTTTTTCTCGTTTCTTTTTGTTTCATCCTTCCTTAAATCTTTCATTTCCGGTTTCGAAGGAGGGTCTGGAGCCCCCACCCTTGGCTACGTGCCTGATGCTGTGCATTATTAAAGGTATCTTCCTTCTCACTGAAATTTAACTCCAAACTATAGGAATAAGTCTTTAATGTCAGACAAAACATGTTCTAGAAAAAAATAAGGTAATTTAATAAATATTCAGGAAAATATGTTATATAAAATTGAGGAGAACTCTGTTGTTATTATTGGTCCATTTCATTTGTAACCAATTGAGACAATTGGAAATTATCAGAGCAAATTAAACCATATTCAACAAAATTGATTTTTTTTAGATGAAAATTATCATAGAATTTTTATTTAAGCTTTCGGCAAGGGCGGGTTAAGTGAGTCTTGATATTTGATTGACATCAACCGCAAAAGTGAGAATTATGTGAAAACTCCCAATAAACACATTCATCATATTGTGTTAAATCGCATAATATTTACGAAATTCATAAAATTCATGAAAATCATAAAACATATTTCTTAGACCTTGAGGCATGGGGCGAGTGGGGGGAAGGAAGAGGTCCACTCTCTTATTTTCAAATGATTTTAAATTTAATAAGTGGAAATGATTGTGAAGCCTCAATATGTGTACATCATATTTCATGAGGAAATCTAATATTCTTATGAAAGATATCGTGGATCATTTAATTGGATGGAGGAGGAGAATAATCCATACCACTTTAGTGACTAATTTCACCTCCCATCCTTGACAGATTTTAATTTTAAGCACAGGCAAATGATTTTGAAACTTTAAAAAAAATATACGACATATTTCACTAAAATCGAACAGTTGTAATGGAAATTATCGTGGAACCCATTTTCTAATTTGATAGGGGTTCGGCGGTATTCCATTTCACATAAGGGGATAGAGTTTACTTATCATTCTTGACTGATTTTAATCCCAAGTACTGGAGATAATTACGGAAAAGAATCAAAGAAAATGAACATTATGAACAATCAAAATCGAATGAATTTTATAAATTTATTGTGGTAGTCTTAAAATAAATTGCGGGGATAGGAGAGTAAGTCCACTACATTATTCTGTAGTGATTTTAACTTCGTACAGACGGGATGATTGGGAAATCTCAAAGAAAATATACCGCATACACCAAAATGGAACGCTTTTTTTTTTTTTTTTAACGAAAATGATCGTAGAACATATTTTTGAAATTCAGAGAGGGAGGGAGGTGAATTCACACTTTTATTCTTGTCAAATTTTAACTCTAATCTGTAACGATGTTCCTAATGTCATTTAAAAAGCCCTAAGTGTTGTCATAATTGAAATTTTTGTACGTAGATATTGGATAATCGTCTTGTACGTACATATGTAAACTTGCTACATGGGTGAATTTGACCCTTTTTTACCCCTCCCCCTTATACTTGATGGATTTACAACTTCAAACAGTAGAGTGCAGCATTTCTGCAAGTGGAAGGAAAGCACATACCAAGTTTCGTCAAAATCGGATAAGTTTTACGAGAGTTATCGTGGAATAGACATAGGGACAGACATACAAATGTTAATCGAGACGTATAGTAGAAGCTTTGCTGACACTTGTTTCAATAATACTAGCCTTTATGTGGCTTTAATAAACATATGATTGTACGCAATGTTTAAGGTGTCTCGCCGATATACACTATCTTTACGAAAGCCCTTGTATGTGTCGAGGGCCCCCATATTCTTAACTCGTACTTATTATTATTATTATTATTATTATTATTATTATTATTATTATTATTATTATTATTATTATTATTATTATTATTATTACTATTTTGTATTTGAACGGTTGAGAACCTTAGTAAAATTAAGAGGCCTCAGAATTAATATTCTGTATAGATCACACGAAGTTTTCTTATCATTACAGGCGTGCGTAACGGAATCCTTTGGCACCATCTTATTTCCGTAAGTACACATATTTTCCTCTTATATACATAGGTGATATCAAATTTAAACATGTAACTGTGGAGTAGGATAGTGAGATAGGCATATATCACTGCAATGTTTTATAAAAAGGAAATAATAGGAAGGATAAAAATAGCAAAAGAAACCTTTAGGAATAAAGAAAAGAAGGTTGTAAAGTAAATAACATGCATGATGACGCAGACGTAGGTTTTAATGTAGGTGATAGAGATGTCAGAAAATATATTTTTTCTTTTCTTTTTCTGTTCTTAAGAGGCCTCATCCCGGCAAAATTAAAATACCGCTAATTTTACAGTAATTATGTGATATCTTCCAATAGATAAAAGATAATCGAAATGTGGAACAAGAGCGCCCTAGACAATATCATTTTACATGAGATATCGTTATCACAACTCACTTATCTGCTTTCGATTTCGAGCCATTTTGAAAATCGGCATTTATTTTCGAGTTTCTATACGGCTGAAAACAAAAAGCCACTAGGTGACTTGTGATAACGGTACCTCAGGCAAAATAATATTGTCTAGGGCGCTCTTGTTCCAGATTTCAATTATCTTTTATCTATTTGAAGATATCACATAATTAATGTAAAATTAACGGTATTTTAATTTCGACGGGATGAGGCCTCTTAAAGGATGGATATGAGTAATGGAGTGTATAAGAGTATACTTACCTAGTATTATTATACTGCAGTTCAGCATATATTCCTCACATTTACGAAAGAACCAGCAAATGTGGAAATGAGTATATGCCATATTTTTGAAGTCTAGCGTATACTCACCTAAAATTCTAGCATTATATCACTGAACTAATCGCAGGCTTTCATCTGATCCTTAAAGTAGTTCTACCAGAATGATTTCTTAGTGTTGAGGCCTCCTCCCTCTGCTCATTTTCTCAGTATTAAATGACTGTGGGCTTAATCCTTCCTTTCACTGGCTCTTGATAAGGTCGAAAGCAACATTCATTCACTTAGAAGCCTTATAAACTGGCTCTATAATTTACTTTTGAAGGCCAATTTACTATAGAAAATCTCCTTTGTTATTCGAACTGCAGTGTTGCTTCAAAGTAATGTGTGTGTGTTGAGAGTTGCTTGTTATTCTTAGATCTTGGAAGTATAAAATGCTTGTTTTGGTTGATGAGAACAGTAATTACGATGCCCAAAGTGTGTGTATTCTTGGTTTTAACAATCTTGTTGTATGCAAATTGCGTTGCCGGTTTGGCGTGCGTTAGTTATTCTGTAACACAGTCGTGAAACGGATCAGCTTCTTCTCTAACGCGCTGTTGTTGTTATTCTTGTGTGAAAAAGTAGTCTGCGATTCTAATCATTTTCTTGCTTTCTTTTATATTTTATTTCTTCCTCTGTGTTCATGTTTATTGTTACTTGGTCACATGTTATCATTTCCGGCAGTTTTGTGGCCATTGCATTCGAGGGTTCTAAAGGAAGAAAAGCAAAGCAATATGGCTTTTGGCAACCAATTGCTTGCAGTAGCCATCTTGTTTTTTTTTTTTTTTTTATTGAATTCTCTCCCACAAGCTGCCAACCACTTCCGTCTCCAATCAGATACGCCAGGCTCCTTCACTCCTTTTCCTTTTGATTCCACTGACACTTTGACTAAGTGTAAAAATTGAAGTCATGCATTGGTCAGTCAAAAAAAAAAAGTTTTTTCTGCCTAAGAAGCATTCACCATTCAATGATATCTAATGTCAAAGTGCTCTTAGAAGACTTTTCAACTTTTAAAAAAGAAAATTATTGAGTAAGGGCTTATAGATTGTTACAGTATCTCTGTATATTAGTTTCAAGTGGTTGATTGATGTTTTCCCTTATTTCTAAATAGCGTAGTGATTATTTTGCAATTGAAGCTTACATTGGACACAAGATACACTCTTTCCACCTCGATTTTTCAGTGTTACCCCTCTTGTTGGCTTGTGTATTACAATCAAAATGACATCAAATCTGTATCAAATCAGTTTTGAAAGCATACATTCCTGCCACATAATTTAATCATAATACGGTGGACTTGCTAGTTAGCTCACGTTGAATTTTGTTGTGCTTAGTCAACGTATCAACTTTCTTTATAGCGTGCTCCTACTGAAGTGAGTACCCAGAAATTTTTGTTGGAAGGGGTGCAAAGTTTGGAGGGAGGTCCACTACTGCAAGCCACCACGTCTACGTGATATTGAACCGGCGTTGTTCTGCACCTAAAAAGACCTGGCGTTATTCAGCACCCGAAGTAATATGTTAAGTACTGTCACCTATATTTCCAAGAAACATAAAATTAGAGTGCAGATGAAGTGTAAGATCAAATTTTTAGGCTACGTCAATAGCTTTTCTGCTAAACAGCTATAGTTTCATTAAGAAAGTGTACAAATATATGTTTTGGAGGGTCTGGACCTGGTGATCTTCCGCGTGGATACGCCCCTGCTCCTACGGATATTTTGGGTGAAGATGCAGTCTAACGGAACTCAGGTTTAAAAGCCAGAAGTAATGACGTGTTTATCGGGTTGCTGATCAAACATCATCCAGTTAGACATGAACCACGTGACTGGCTATGGCCCTATACGCGTAGGAGTGTCAGGGGGAGGAAATTGGTTCCTGGAGTAGAGCAAATAGTCCGTGATTCAATCCTAGACTATGAACTTGTTCTTTCTATTAATACGTATTTTATGTGCGATAGGTCCGTTTCCATAATGATCTAAATACGGGAACACTTACATGTGAGAA
This sequence comes from Thermobia domestica, assembly GCF_964235325.1. Classification (NCBI taxonomy): domain Eukaryota; kingdom Metazoa; phylum Arthropoda; class Insecta; order Zygentoma; family Lepismatidae; genus Thermobia; species Thermobia domestica. The sequence continues at coordinate 7,762 of NW_027657613.1, read as the reverse complement.
GTAGTAAGGTACTAGAACTGATCCTTGTGGCATACCGTAATTATATATATTTTTCCCCTGCGACTCAGTTATTCCGTGTCCTCCTGTTCTGTACATTATTTTATCTGTGCTGCGTATTTTCTTTTTAAATACGCTTTTAAAACCATAAAATATATTATCTGAAGACTGTATTAACAAATCAAAATGATATTAAAAATATGTCATGCAGTTGGGACAAGAAAACAGACATGAGCATGCGAATTAACTCGATACTGCATTGCATTCATATTGTAGCGAAGTAAAGTACAGTACCTTTTTTTCCCAAGGTCGTTTCGCCCTTGGGGCAGTTTTCACACCTTCCTTTGCAGACAATGAAACCGGATGGGTTGTTGTCTTTTCTCTTGCCTTCCATTGAAAACATATAAATGCTCGTTGGAATGGCCGAAAGGGAGTTGTCAACAGACCACAACCTTACGTTGTAACTTGAGAATGTGGGAAAATTATATACCTCTTAAAAAAAGAAACACAAATATTGTTTTATTTTTGTGGTTTCTTGTTGGTTTTTGATTCGCCATGCTTCAACAGGTGAAATTTAGCACAGTAGTGAAATATGAAACAAACATTCCGCCTTCCAAGATTTATTTTATTTTCTGTATGAGCAAGTTTTGTAAAAATTTTTAATAGCGTCCCTCTCACGTGTCCCTGAGCTTAATATTGCAATCTAGTCATGCAAAGATAGGCGTCATAAATGCATGCTAAGTCCAAATTAAAATTGAATTAATTCCGTGTGTCAAAATTATAGCGTGTACACGTTGTATTCTAAAGAAGGCAATTACAGTAGTTATATATATGAAAAGAAACACACAAAATATTTCACATTGGTTTGGCACACAAAATATTTCAAATTATGCTCTCAGATACTAAAGTAGTGTCAAAAGAATTTCCATCTATTGCACATGTTGCACATTACACAAACATTTTAATTCTTACGTTATAGAGAAGTCATGTTTAAACGGTATACCCGACACACTTGGCACACTCGACACTAATATGTGCCCTATCCAAATATTTAAGTTTCAGAATCCTAAGGTACTCACGCTACAACTTTTATAGAAGGAGCTTTGCAACGGGGATATAATTTAAAGTACTCATCAACTACCTCTGTAAAAGTTGTTGCGGAAGTGCCACAGGATTCTGAAACTTGGATATTTGGATAGGGCACATATTAGTTCCTAAATGAAGTCTTGACCCGACTACGGTAGGTCCCGACTACGGTTGGAGCTATGGACCTTTAAAGTTCTTTTTTTTATGTATTCGGCAGCCTCAGAAATCACCTCCCAAACGTTGTCGGTGTTGTTTTGAAACACCCTATATATATATTTTAAATATGTACAAAATATTTGCTCTAATTTCTTTGGTAATCCCATCTAAAAGTTACCACTTTCTTTCCATGTCACGAGAGGTCCATGGAGGGTGTGATATAACAACACGTAAACCATATTTATTATTGAAGTTTATTGTGTAATGACTAGAGACCGGATGTTTGGCAAAATGCCTATTGTTTAATATTAAAGATACGAGCAAAAGCAACATTTTAAAGTTTATATGAGGAGTTTGTAGTTTCAATTTAAGCCAATTTTATTTTGCCTATTTTACCTAGTTCACCCCTTACTGCCTAAATAATTGCTTTAGTGCCTAATGTTGCCTATTCTATGCATTTTCTTCAAAATAAGATTAGGTTGAGACAATATATAATTTATATAAATAACATATAAGACCTAAATAACAAACACAGACACACACAGACACACACACACACACACACACACATATATATATATATATATATATATATATATATATATATATATATATATATTCATCCTCACGGCATTGTCAAGGCTCTATATTTGTATTTTACATTTAAAGTTGCAACCGGGTGTCTCTGACTTCCGTATTCGGTAGCCCGATCATCACCCCTGTTCTTCGCGCGCAGAGTCATTGGAAGAACTGAAAACGTACTCTGTACACAAACAGTTTATGGTTGTGAACTCGGAAAGCCTGGTACTTCTGCTTGTCAAGGTCAAAAAGTGGGAGAAAAAATGATGTGTAGAATGTAAAGAGGGTGCAACAGTGTCTGATGCTTGTAAGGGAACATATTCATTTGTAGTTCGTGCACATTCCGCCTGTAGCGCTACTGTGGCACAACGTATATTGTAACTGTATAACTCTTGTACATCGCTAGTAGGTCTATTCGCGTTAGTAACGACCGAAACTATGTTGTCAGCTCTGACTGCGATAAGGCACTGTCGTGCTGCTTTTGCTTTTCTTTTTTCCCCTTTTTCATTTGTGAGACGCCAAACATGTTGTTTTTGCTTGTTGCACGCGCTGAACGGGTTCCTGCGAGCGAAGTATTTAAGAAGTTGACTACATATTCTTGTTTGCGATAGTTTTAAATTGGTTAACTGTTGTAAAATATACGAAAATAAAGCTGTACTTGTTAAGGTATATTAGTCGACGACGTAGCTACTGACAATGTTGATTACAGATTTTCTCGAGGAAGAATTTAATTACAGTAGAGGTGAAAAGGAGACGTCCATTTAGACAGCCCCCCCCCTTATCAGACTCAATCGGAAATGGTCTCAATGTGCAGGCGAATTTTTCGTTTGTACACACTTAGGGGCGCCGTCAGAACGAAAACAAAGTGGGGGCTGTCTAAATGTTAGTCCCCCACTATGTACAATTGAATCAGAAATTGTCGCAATCGTTTGTACATCGTTCGTACAGAAATCTGCAAGCAAAATTTTCGTTTTTAGACAATTAGGGGCGTCGCCAGAACGAAAAAGTGGGGGACTGTCTAAATGTTAGCCCCCCAAAATGTCCAATTCAATCACAAATTATCGCAATCGTTTCTACACCTTTTGTACAGAAATGTGCAGGCAAAAGTTTTGTTTGTACACAATTAGGGGCGCCGCCAGAACGAAAACAAAGTGCGGGCTGTCTAAATGGTAGCCCCCCCCCCACCATGTCCAATTCAATCACAAATTGTCGCAATCGTTCCTACATCGTTTGTACAGAAATGTGCAGGCGAAATTTTTGTTTGTACACAATTAGGGGCGCCGCCAGAACGAAATCAAAGTGGGGTCTATCTAAATGGTATTCTCTTCCACCATGTCCAATTTAATCACAAATTGTCGCAAGCATTCCTACATGGTTTGTACAGAACTGTGCAGGCGAGATTTTCGTTTGTACAAAATTAATGGCGTCGCCAGAACGAAAAAAATGTGGGGGCTGTCTAAGTGGTAGCACCCCAGCATATCCAATTCAATCACAATTTGTCGCATTCGTTTCTACATCGTTTGTACAGAAATGTGCAGGCCAAATTTTCGTTTGTACACAATTAGGGGCGCCGCCAGAACGAAAACAAAGTGGGGGCTGTTTAAGTGGTAGCACTTCACCATGTCAAATTCAAGCAAAAATTGTCGCAATCGTTTCTACATCATTTGTACAAGAATGTGCAGGCGAAATTTTTGCTTGTACATAAATGGGAGCGCCGTAAAAACTGAAACAAATTGGGGACTGTCTAAGTGATAGCCCCCCCCCCCAAATGTCCAATTCAATCACAAATTGTCGCAATCGTTTCCACATCGTTTCTACAGAAATGTGAAGGCTAAATTTTCGTTTGTACATAATTAAGGGTGCCGCCAGATCGAAAAAAAGTGGGGGTCTGTCTAAGAGATAGCCCCCCCCCCCACCATGTCCAATTCAATCACAAATTGTCGCAATCGTTTCTACATCGTTTGTACAGAAATGTGCATGCGAAATTTTCGTTTGTACATAATTAGGGGCGCCGCCAGGGCGAAAACAAAGTGGGGGACTTTCTAAGTGATAGCCCAATCACCATGTTCAATTCAATCACAAATTGTCGCAATCGTTTGTGCATCGTTTGTACAGAAATATGCAGGCGAAATTTTCATTTGTACGTAATTAGGGGGCGACGGCAGAACGAAAACAAAGTGGGGGGCTGTCTAAATGGTAGCCCCCCACCATGTGCAATTGAACCACAAATTGTCGCAATCGTTTGAATATAGTTATAGAGAAATGTGCAGGCGAGATTTTCGTTTGTACCAGGGCCGGCGCTAGAAGTTTTGCCGCCCTGGGCGGTTCTTTCACATGCCGCCCTTTTATTGTTTTCTTTCTCAAATTTTGCCGCCCCTGTATTCTTTTCTTTTTCAAATTTTGCCGCCCATCAGACTTGCCGCCCCGGGTGGTGGCACGGCTCGACCCCCCCGCGCTCCGGCCCTGGTTTGTACACAAATAGGGGCACCGCCAGAACGAAAACAAAGTGGGGCTGTCTAAATGGTAGCCCTCCCACCATGTTCAATTCAACCACAAACTGTCGCACTTGTTTGTACGCCTTTGTACATAAATGTGCAGCTGAAATTTTCATTTGCACATAAATGTGGCCCCGCGAAAACGATAACAAACTATGGGCTCTCTAATTGATAGCCCTCCCACCATGTCGAATTCAACCACAAACTGTCGCTCTTGTTTATTACGGTTTTGTACAGAAATTTGCAGGCGAAATTTTCGTTTGTACACAATTGCGAGCGCGCCAAAACGATAACAAAGTATAGGCTGCCTAATTGGTGGCACCTCCCTACTCCGATTCAAAAGAAAATTATCTTAATTGTTTGTACATCGTTTGAGCAGTAATACGCAGGCGAAAGTTTTTTTTTCTACGCTATCAGTTGCGTGGACAGAACGAAAAAAAGGGGAGTTGTCTAAGTGCTAGCCCCACCATGTTCGATTGAACCACAAATTGTCGCGATCGTTTATACATCGTTTGTGCATAAATGTGCAAGTAAAATTTTCGTTTGTATTAAATAATATACGGATGTGAGTATTTTTAATACCTGCGATCAATGTTAACCGGTTTGAATAACGGTTGCTGAGTTTGAAAATGGTACCTATTACACTAGTCGAAAAAAAAATCTTTTTCTCTGGCACACGGAAGAAAATACCTGATTCTAATAGACCTTTTCACGTAGAATTCGAATCTGCAATCAGTTTTTCTCTATCACCCTCAGTTTTTCCGTGACAGAGGTGTTTTCGGAAAATTTCCCCTCAAATTTCTTTTCTTTTTCTTTTTTCTTTTTTTAAAAAACATTTTCACACTTGTACCTTGGGTACGTTAGGTATATAAACACACAAATTATATTGTATGTTAGCTTGATTTGTACTTAGTAAGCCCTCTAAGTAGCATTATTCTATCTAGAGAAATAAACATATTTATATAAAAATATGCTATGTGTACTGTTCATTTTACAATATTCATTATTGCAGATAAAATTACATATAACTTCCATTACAATATAAGCACGGTTTATATCTTATTGGATTTGAAATAAAACATATTTTCAATGATGTATACACCGTGTCAGCATTTTATATCTACTTAATAAATAATACAATAGAAGTGAGTGGTATCTTCTTAATAAATGGACACTTACTTACCTCAACTAATATGTTTTAGTTGTTTACTTTCTTCTGTGTTTGGTTTCTAGAACATCTCTTTTAAGTGTCCAACAGTAATCAGCTAGCATTTTTGAACTTCACCGTCACTGGTATCTCTTCTCCATGGAGGAATTGTCCTGATGAAAATGTTCCCCATACTCATCACTAACAGCACCAAAGTTTTCAGGAAAGAAATGCAGGTGGGAGTCTAGAAAGTGAACTTTAAGTGACATGTTGCAACCCATTTCATTGAATGATTGCCGGAAATCACTCACAATTTCACGGTAATTTGGGGCTTTCTTGTTTCCTAAAAAATCTCTGTTAAACATTTAAATGGACACCAAGCTACTTTCTCAACCAGAGTTAAGAGATCCTCAAATTTTTGGTCACGAATCAAACATCTTATTTGGGTGTCTGCAAAACTCCCTAGCTTCACTAACCCGAGGAATTTTTTCCTTGAGGTAACAAGATCCTGCATTACTTTTGTCCATTGCCCTAACAAAGTTTTTGAAGAGCCCCAACTTTATGTGAAGAGGGGGTAGAATTATCTAATCAGGGCTCACCAGTGAGGAATAAACAGCATTCTTCTGTCCAGGAGTTAATACATGCGTTGGCCGTTCCTTCTTGATGTAATGTTCCGCTTTGTTCCTGCTGTCCCATTCGCAGAGGAAACAACATTTCCTATAACCAAGCTGCAAACCCATTAACAAAGAAATGGCGTAAATCACAGCAAACGGTCCACTTGTATTTCTCATACTGAATGTTTTCTAACACTATTTCGATGTTTTCATAGGTTTCCTTCATATTAGTTGCATAAGCCAAAGGCACTGAAGGAAATTTGTTGCCATTGTGCAAAAGGACAGCCTTAAAACTAGTTTTCGAAGAGTCAATAAGCAATCTCCACTCTGTACTTATGTGCATGTCCAAGTGTATCCATCACAGCACAGACATTATTACAATACACTAAATCATTTTCTTGAGAATAATAGTTTTGAAACTCTGTATGAAGGTTTCGAAAAATACATACTTTAGTGTCACGATGTAGCAGATTCCAGCCTTAAGTTTAGTATCAAGAAGTTCTGTCTGTGTCTTGGAGAGTTTTAAATCCCGTACGAGGTCATTTAGTTCACCCGGAGTTATCAGATGGGGATCCAATGTAGATGTGCTTCCTACATAAGTAGGATCATCATCTTCATTTGGAACTTCAATAGTTGCCTCAAGTACGTAATCCTCATTTACCGTAAGATGAGGAAGAGGTACTGGTACAGGTAATTCTGCACTGTGTGGAAAGGCCTAATTGCTTATGGCAAATTAGGGTACTGTACTGTGTGGTTAGATTTACTGCTTATTTCTTTTATCTGTGTCATACAAAAGTAGCAGTCTGAAGAATGATCTTTTCGTTCCCTCCAGATCATCGGTACTGCGAAGTTCATGTTTCGTCCACCATTTCCCCACCCAGTCAGACGTTTCACGCAAGTACAACAAATGCAGTGAGGAACCCAGTTCTTATCTTGGTCTCCTACACAGCAACCAAAATATAACTGATAACACTTCCTCACAAGTGGAGTAAAACATCGACGTTGTGATTTAAATATCAGCTCCCCACATACATAACAGAAATTGTCCGGTTTATTACACACTTCCTCGACATCTTGTATCCTGTAACGTATCACACACACACACACACACACACACACACACACACACACACACACACAGGAATCTACACTCCATCAAATTCCCACAAAATCCCTCTAGAAATTTCCTCATACAAAAATGGTGAGATGGTGAACACATCATTGAAAATGTTTTATTGGAAGTCCAGTGAGGTATAAACCGTGGTATATTGTAATTTTCGTGGAAATTATATGTGTTGAAGACCGACCCGACCCCACCCGTGACCCGAATTGACTGACCCGACCGACAACCCGACCAGAGCTGACCCGATTGGCCCGACCCAAAGTGACCCGAGTGAACCAACCCGAAGTGACCTAACCCGACAACCGACCCGAGTGACCTGACCTTACAATCTAATCAGTTTGAGAGAGCTAGAACCTTACAAAACTGCCACCAGAAAAAAAAATGCTGACCAATTCTTATGCATAAACCATTGTTTCGGCTTTTTTATTTGTAGTATAATTATCCTCCTCCTCCTCCTCAGTGTTCTGCCATTAATGACAGGCCAGTTTCTGTGAACTAGGTAAGAAGCTTCCATTTTTGCGATTTCCCGCTAATATCTGCCTCGCAACCCAACATAAAGTACCAC
>NW_027657612.1:0-23550 GCF_964235325.1 Thermobia domestica | reverse complement strand
GACCACGTGACACTCGTTGTAACTGGAAAATGTATGGCTTCAACCACTAATTTCTTCAATTTTTTAAAAAACTCTAAAATTTGGTATATATATGTTGTTAGGCAACTATTCAACAATATAGCATATGTCATTCTACATATATATTATATTGTTAATCATTGTTACTATATACTACATACTATTCGCCATATCTCCCAAAGTTATTTACATATTTTGACGAAATAAAGCTCAAATTGAAGAGGAAACCCCTCCATTTTGTCCTTTTGCGATAAGGGTCCTTTGCCCTTGAAGAAACGTTAATATTCCTCTTATAACGTTTTTTTTCTCTTTTTTAGTTTTTTCAAAATAAAACAGATTCGATTCCATTATATGTGGCTTTGACACACCATACTGTGGTTAACGAATGATAAAAGAGGAATATGTTAATGTACCATTCAGAAGTACATACAGGACATTCGTTAATATATGCACTTTCTTCACATTTTGAAAACCAATTTATACTTTCTGTACTACAAAGCTGAATTTGGCATCACCCTGTATATTTTTTCCAAATCTCAACCAAATATGCTAACTAAATGTTCTACACATCATCACGGGAAAATAAATGCACAAATTACTACAAACTGTACTAAAAAATGAACGTAGTACCTGTTGCTTTAGAAGAAATAGTTAACCCTCTCACTGCTGATGAGACCACGTGACACTCGTTGTAACTGGAAAATATATGGCTTCAACCACTAATTTCTTCAATTTTTTTAAAAACTCTCCTATTTGGTATATATATGTTGTTAGGCAACTATTCAACAATATAGCATATGTCATTCTACATATATATTATATTGTTATCGATTGTTACTATATACTACATACTATTCGCCATATCTCCCAAAGTTATTTACATATTTTGACGAAATAAAGCTCAAATTGAAGACCAAACCTATCCATTTTGTACGGTTGCGACAAATGTCCTTTGCCCTTGAAGAAACGTTAAAATTCCTCTTATAACGTTTGTTTCTCTTTTTTAGTTTTTTTCAAAATAAAACAGATTCGATTCCATTATATGTGGCTTTGACACACCATACTGTGGTTAACGAATGATAAAAGAGGAATATTTTACTGTACCATTCAGAAGTACATACAGGGCATTCGTTAATATATGCACTTTCTTCACATTTTGAAAACCAATTTATACTTTCTGTACTTCAAAGCTGAATTTTGCATCACCCTGTATATTTTTTCCAAATCTCAACCAAATATGCTAACTAAATGTTCTACACATCATCAGCGGAAAATAAATGCACAAATTAGTACAAACTGCACTAAAAAATGAACGTAGTACCTGTTGCTTTAGAAGAAATAGTTAACCCTCTCACGGCTGATGAGACCACGTGACACTCGTTGTAACTCGAAATTGTATGGCTTCAACCACTAATTTCTTCAATTTTTTTAAAAACTCTAAAATTTGGTATATATATGTTGTTAGGCAACTATTCAACAATATAGCATATGTCATTCTACATATATATTATATTGTTATCCATTGTTACTATATACTACATACTATTCGCCATATCTCCCAAAGGTATTTACATATTTTGACGAAATAAAGCTCAAATTGAAGAGCAAACCTATCCATTTTGTACGGTTGCGACAAAGGTACTTTGCCCCTGAAGAAACGTTAAAATTCCTCTTATAACGTTTGTTTCTCTTTTTTAGTTTTTTTCAAAATAAAACAGATTCGATTCCATTATATGTGGCTTTGACACACCATACTGTGGTTAACGAATAATAAAAGAGGAATATGTTACTGTGCCATTCAGAAGTACATACAGGACATTCGTTAATATATGCACTTTCTTCACATTTTGAAAACCAATTTATACTTTCTGTACTTCAAAGCTGAATTTTGCATCACCCTGTATATTTTTTCCAAATCTCAACCAAATATGCTAACTAAATGTTCTACACATCATCAGCGGAAAATAAATGCACAAATTACTACAAACTGCACTAAAAAATGAACGTTGTACCTGGTGCTTTAGAAGAAATAGTTAACCCTCTCACGGCTGATGAGACCACGTGACACTCGCTGTAACTGGAAAATGTATGGCTTCAGCCACTAATCTCTTCAATTTTTTTAAAAACTCTAATATTTGGTATATATATTTTGTTAGGCAACTATTCAACAATATAGCATATGTCATTCTACATATATATTATATTGTTAATCATTTTTACTATATACTACATACTATTCGCCATATCTCCCAAAGTTATTTACATATTTTGACGAAATAAAGCTAAAATTGAAGAGGAAACCCCTCCATTTTGTCCTTTTGCGATAAGGGTCCTTTGCCCTTGAAGAAACGTTAAAATTCCTCTTATAACGTTTGTTTCTCTTTTTTAGTTTTTTTCAAAATAAAACAGATTCGATTCCATTATATGTGGCTTTGACACACCATACTGTGGTTAACGAATGATAAAAGAGGAATATGTTACTGTACCATTCAGAAGTACATACAGGGCATTCGTTAATATATGCACTTTCTTCACATTTTGAAAACCAATTTATACTTTCTGTACTTCAAAGCTGAATTTTGCATCACCCTGTATATTTTTTTGCAAATCTCAACCAAATATGCTAACTAAATGTTCTACACATCATCACGGGAAAATAAATGCACAAATTACTACAAACTGCACTAAAAAATGAACGTAGTACCTGTTGCTTTAGAAGAAATAGTTAACCTTCTCACGGCTGATGAGACTACGTGACACTCGTTGTAACTGGAAAATGTATGGCTTCAACCACTAATTTCTTCAATTTTTTTAAAAACTCTCCTATTTGGTATATATATGTTGTTAGGCAACTATTCAACAATATAGCATATGTCATTCTACATATATATTATATTGTTATCCATTGTTACTATATACTACATACTATTCGCCATATCTCCCAAACTTATTTACATATTTTGACGAAATAAAGTTAAATTGAAGAGGAAACCCCTCCATTTTGTCCAGTTGCGATAAGGGTCCTTTGCTTTTGAAGAAACGTTAAAAATTTTCTTATAACTTTTGTTTCTCTTTTTTAGTTTTTTCAAAATAAAACAGATTCGATTCCATTATATGTGGCTTTGGCACACCATACTGTGGTTAACGAATGATAAAAGAGGAATATGTTACTGTACCATTCAGAAGTACATACAGGGCATTCGTTAATATATGCACTTTCTTCACATTTTGAAAACCAATTTATACTTTCTGTACTTCAAAGCTGAATTTTGCATCACCCTGTATATTTTTTTCAAGTCTCAACCAAATATGCTAACTAAATGTTCTACACATCATCACGGGAAAATAAATGCACAAATTACTACAAACTGCATTAAAAAATGAACGTAGTACCTGTTGCTCTAGAAGAAATAGTTAACCCTCTCACGGCTGATGAGACCACGTGACACTCGTTGTAACTGGAAAATGTATGGCTTCAACCACTAATTTCTTCAATTTTTTTTAAAAACTCTCCTATTTGGTATATATATGTTGTTAGGCAACTGTTCAACAATATAGCATATGTCATTCTACATATATATTATATTATTATCCATTATTACTATATACTACATACTATTCGCCATATCTCCCAAAGTTATTTACATATTTTGACAAAATAAAGCTAAAATTGAAGAGGAAACCCCTCCATTTTGTCCTTTTGCGATAAGGGTCCTTTGTCCTTGAAGAAAAGTTAAAATTCCTCTTATATCGTTTGTTTCTCTTTTTTAGTTTTTTTCAAAATAAAACAGATTCGATTCCATTATATGTGGCTTTGACACACCATACTGTGGTTAACGAATGATAAAAGAGGAATATGTTACTGTACCATTCAGAAGTACATACAGGGCTTTCGTTAATATATGCACTTTCTTCACATTTTGAAAACCAATTTATACTTTCTGTACTTCAAAGCTGAATTTTGCATCACCCTGTATATTTTTTCCAAATCTCAACCAAATATGCTAACTAAATGTTCTACACATCATCAGCGGAAAATAAATGCACAAATTACTACAAACTGCACTAAAAAATGAACGTAGTACCTGTTGCTTTAGAAGAAATAGTTAACCCTCTCACGGCTGATGAGACCACGTGACACTCGTTGTAACTCGAAATTGTATGGCTTCAACCACTAATTTCTTCAATTTTTTTAAAAACTCTAAAATTTGGTATATATATGTTGTTAGGCAACTATTCAACAATATAGCATATGTCATTCTACATATATATTATATTGTTATCCATTGTTACTATATACTACATACTATTCGCCATATCTCCCAAAGTTATTTACATATTTTGACGAAATAAAGCTCAAATTGAAGAGCAAACCTATCCATTTTGTACGGTTGCGACAAAGGTACTTTGCCCTTGAAGAAACGTTAAAATTCCTCTTATAACGTTTGTTTCTCTTTTTTAGTTTTTTTCAAAATAAAACAGATTCGATTCCATTATATGTGGCTTTGACACACCATACTGTGGTTAACGAATAATAAAAGAGGAATATGTTACTGTGCCATTCAGAAGTACATACAGGACATTCGTTAATATATGCACTTTCTTCACATTTTGAAAACCAATTTATACTTTCTGTACTTCAAAGCTGAATTTTGCATCACCCTGTATATTTTTTCCAAATCTCAACCAAATATGCTAACTAAATGTTCTACACATCATCACGGGAAAATAAATGCACAAATTACTACAAACTGCACTAAACAATGAACGTAGTACCTGTTGCTTTAGAAGAAATAGTTAACCCTCTCACGGCTGATGAGACCACGTGACACTCGTTGTAACTGGAAAATGTATGGCTTCAACCAGTAATTTTTTCAATTTTTTTAAAAACTCTCCTATTTGGTATATATATGTTGTTAGGCAACTATTCAACAATATAGCAAATGTCATTCTACATATATGTTATATTGTTATCCATTGTTACTATATACTACATACTATTCGCCATATCTCCCAAAGTTATTTACATATTTTGACGAAATAAAGCTCAAATTGAAGAGCGAACCTATCCATTTTGTACGGTTGCGATAAAGGTCCTTTGCCCTTGAAAAAACGTTAAAATTCCTCTTATAACGTTTGTTTCTCTTTTTTAGTTTTTTTCAAAATAAAACAGATTCGATTCCATTATATGTGGCTTTGACACACCATACTGTGGTTAACGAATGATAAAAGAGGAATATGTTACTGTACCATTCAGAAGTACATACAGGGCATTCGTTAATATATACACTTTCTTCACATTTAGAAAACAAATTTATACTTTCTGTACTTCAAAGATGAATTTTGCATCACCCTGTATATTTTTTCCAAATCTCAACCAAATATGCTAACTAAATGTTCTACACATCATCACGGGAAAATAAATGCACAAATTACTACAACCTGCACTAAAAAATGAACGTTGTACCTGTTGCTTTAGAAGAAATAGTTAACCCTCTCACGGCTGATGAGACCACGTGACACTCGTTGTAACTGGAAAATGTATGGCTTCAACCACTAATTTCTTCAATTTTTTAAAAAACTCTAAAATTTGGTATATATATGTTGTTAGGCAACTATTCAACAATATAGCATATGTCATTCTACATATATATTATATTGTTAATCATTGTTACTATATACTACATACTATTCGCCATATCTCCCAAAGTTATTTACATATTTTGACGAAATAAAGCTAAAATTGAAGAGGAAACCCCTCCATTTTGTCCTGTTGCAATAAGGGTCCTTTGCCCTTGAAGAAACGTTAAAATTGCCCTTATAACGTTTGTTTCTCTTTTTTAGTTTTTTCAAAATAAAACAGATTCGATTCCATTATATGTGGCTTTGACACACCATACTGTGGTTAACGAATGATAAAAGAGGAATATGTTACTGTACCATTCAGAAGTACATACAGGACATTCGTTAATATATGCACTTTCTTCACATTTTGAAAACCAATTTATACTTTCTGTACTACAAAGCTGAATTTGGCATCACCCTGTATATTTTTTCCAAATCTCAACCAAATATGCTAACTAAATGTTCTACACATCATCACGGGAAAATAAATGCACAAATTACTACAAACTGTACTAAAAAATGAACGTAGTACCTGTTGCTTTAGAAGAAATAGTTAACCCTCTCACGGCTGATGAGACCACGTGACACTCGTTGTAACTGGAAAATGTATGGCTTCAACCAGTAATTTTTTCAATTTTTTTAAAAACTCTCCTATTTGGTATATATATATGTTGTTAGGCAACTATTCAACAATATAGCATATGTCATTCTACATATATATTATATTGTTAATCATTGTTACTATATACTACATACTATTCGCCATATCTCCCAAAGTTATTTACATATTTTGACGAAATAAAGCTCAAATTGAAGAGGAAACCCCTCCATTTTGTCCTTTTGCGATAAGGGTCCTTTGCCCTTGAAGAAACGTTAATATTCCTCTTATAACGTTTTTTTCTCTTTTTTAGTTTTTTCAAAATAAAACAGATTCGATTCCATTATATGTGGCTTTGACACACCATACTGTGGTTAACGAATGATAAAAGAGGAATATGTTAATGTACCATTCAGAAGTACATACAGGACATTCGTTAATATATGCACTTTCTTCACATTTTGAAAACCAATTTATACTTTCTGTACTACAAAGCTGAATTTGGCATCACCCTGTATATTTTTTCCAAATCTCAACCAAATATGCTAACTAAATGTTCTACACATCATCACGGGAAAATAAATGCACAAATTACTACAAACTGTACTAAAAAATGAACTTAGTACCTGTTGCTTTAGAAGAAATAGTTAACCCTCTCACGGCTGATGAGACCACGTGACACTCGTTGTAACTGGAAAATATATGGCTTCAACCACTAATTTCTTCAATTTTTTTAAAAACTCTCCTATTTGGTATATATATGTTGTTAGGCAACTATTCAACAATATAGCATATGTCATTCTACATATATATTATATTGTTATCCATTGTTACTATATACTACATACTATTCGCCATATCTCCCAAAGTTATTTACATATTTTGACGAAATAAAGCTCAAATTGAAGACCAAACCTATCCATTTTGTACGGTTGCGACAAATGTCCTTTGCCCTTGAAGAAACGTTAAAATTCCTCTTATAACGTTTGTTTCTCTTTTTTAGTTTTTTTCAAAATAAAACAGATTCGATTCCATTATATGTGGCTTTGACACACCATACTGTGGTTAACGAATAATAAAAGAGGAATATGTTACTGTGCCATTCAGAAGTACATACAGGACATTCGTTAATATATGCACTTTCTTCACATTTTGAAAACCAATTTATACTTTCTGTACTTCAAAGCTGAATTTTGCATCACCCTGTATATTTTTTCCAAATCTGAACCAAATATGCTAACTAAATGTTCTACACATCATCAGCGGAAAATAAATGCACAAATTACTACAAACTGCACTAAAAAATGAACGTTGTACCTGGTGCTTTAGAAGAAATAATTAACCCTCTCACGGCTGATGAGACCAAGTGACACTCGTTGTAACTGGAAAATGTATGGCTTCAACCATTAATTTCTTCAATTTTTTTAAAAACTCTCCTATTTGGTATATATATGTTGTTAGGCAACTATTCAACAATATAGCATATGTCATTCTACATATATATTATATTGTTAATCATTTTTACTATATACTACATACTATTCGCCATATCTCCCAAAGTTATTTACATATTTTGACGAAATAAAGCTAAAATTGAAGAGGAAACCCCTCCATTTTGTCCTTTTGCGATAAGGGTCCTTTGCCCCTGAAGAAACGTTAAAATTCCTCTTATAACGTTTGTTTCTCTTTTTTAGTTTTTTTCAAAATAAAACAGATTCGATTCCATTATATGTGGCTTTGACACACCATACTGTGGTTAACGAATGATAAAAGAGGAATATTTTACTGTACCATTCAGAAGTACATACAGGGCATTCGTTAATATATGCACTTTCTTCACATTTTGAAAACCAATTTATACTTTCTGTACTTCAAAGCTGAATTTTGCATCACCCTGTATATTTTTTCCAAATCTCAACCAAATATGCTAACTAAATGTTCTACACATCATCACGGGAAAATAAATGCACAAATTACTACAACCTGCACTAAAAAATGAACGTTGTACCTGTTGCTTTAGAAGAAATAGTTAACCCTCTCACGGCTGATGAGACCACGTGACACTCGTTGTAACTGGAAAATGTATGGCTTCAACCACTAATTTCTTCAATTTTTTAAAAAACTCTAAAATTTGGTATATATATGTTGTTAGGCAACTATTCAACAATATAGCATATGTCATTCTACATATATATTATATTGTTAATCATTGTTACTATATACTACATACTATTCGCCATATCTCCCAAAGTTATTTACATATTTTGACGAAATAAAGCTAAAATTGAAGAGGAAACCCCTCCATTTTGTCCTGTTGCAATAAGGGTCCTTTGCCCTTGAAGAAACGTTAAAATTGCCCTTATAACGTTTGTTTCTCTTTTTTAGTTTTTTCAAAATAAAACAGATTCGATTCCATTATATGTGGCTTTGACACACCATACTGTGGTTAACGAATGATAAAAGAGGAATATGTTACTGTACCATTCAGAAGTACATACAGGACATTCGTTAATATATGCACTTTCTTCACATTTTGAAAACCAATTTATACTTTCTGTACTACAAAGCTGAATTTGGCATCACCCTGTATATTTTTTCCAAATCTCAACCAAATATGCTAACTAAATGTTCTACACATCATCACGGGAAAATAAATGCACAAATTACTACAAACTGTACTAAAAAATGAACGTAGTACCTGTTGCTTTAGAAGAAATAGTTAACCCTCTCACGGCTGATGAGACCACGTGACACTCGTTGTAACTGGAAAATGTATGGCTTCAACCAGTAATTTTTTCAATTTTTTTAAAAACTCTCCTATTTGGTATATATATATGTTGTTAGGCAACTATTCAACAATATAGCATATGTCATTCTACATATATATTATATTGTTAATCATTGTTACTATATACTACATACTATTCGCCATATCTCCCAAAGTTATTTACATATTTTGACGAAATAAAGCTCAAATTGAAGAGGAAACCCCTCCATTTTGTCCTTTTGCGATAAGGGTCCTTTGCCCTTGAAGAAACGTTAATATTCCTCTTATAACGTTTTTTTCTCTTTTTTAGTTTTTTCAAAATAAAACAGATTCGATTCCATTATATGTGGCTTTGACACACCATACTGTGGTTAACGAATGATAAAAGAGGAATATGTTAATGTACCATTCAGAAGTACATACAGGACATTCGTTAATATATGCACTTTCTTCACATTTTGAAAACCAATTTATACTTTCTGTACTACAAAGCTGAATTTGGCATCACCCTGTATATTTTTTCCAAATCTCAACCAAATATGCTAACTAAATGTTCTACACATCATCACGGGAAAATAAATGCACAAATTACTACAAACTGTACTAAAAAATGAACGTAGTACCTGTTGCTTTAGAAGAAATAGTTAACCCTCTCACGGCTGATGAGACCACGTGACACTCGTTGTAACTGGAAAATATATGGCTTCAACCACTAATTTCTTCAATTTTTTTAAAAACTCTCCTATTTGGTATATATATGTTGTTAGGCAACTATTCAACAATATAGCATATGTCATTCTACATATATATTATATTGTTATCCATTGTTACTATATACTACATACTATTCGCCATATCTCCCAAAGTTATTTACATATTTTGACGAAATAAAGCTCAAATTGAAGACCAAACCTATCCATTTTGTACGGTTGCGACAAATGTCCTTTGCCCTTGAAGAAACGTTAAAATTCCTCTTATAACGTTTGTTTCTCTTTTTTAGTTTTTTTCAAAATAAAACAGATTCGATTCCATTATATGTGGCTTTGACACACCATACTGTGGTTAACGAATAATAAAAGAGGAATATGTTACTGTGCCATTCAGAAGTACATACAGGACATTCGTTAATATATGCACTTTCTTCACATTTTGAAAACCAATTTATACTTTCTGTACTTCAAAGCTGAATTTTGCATCACCCTGTATATTTTTTCCAAATCTGAACCAAATATGCTAACTAAATGTTCTACACATCATCAGCGGAAAATAAATGCACAAATTACTACAAACTGCACTAAAAAATGAACGTTGTACCTGGTGCTTTAGAAGAAATAATTAACCCTCTCACGGCTGATGAGACCAAGTGACACTCGTTGTAACTGGAAAATGTATGGCTTCAACCATTAATTTCTTCAATTTTTTTAAAAACTCTCCTATTTGGTATATATATGTTGTTAGGCAACTATTCAACAATATAGCATATGTCATTCTACATATATATTATATTGTTAATCATTTTTACTATATACTACATACTATTCGCCATATCTCCCAAAGTTATTTACATATTTTGACGAAATAAAGCTAAAATTGAAGAGGAAACCCCTCCATTTTGTCCTTTTGCGATAAGGGTCCTTTGCCCCTGAAGAAACGTTAAAATTCCTCTTATAACGTTTGTTTCTCTTTTTTAGTTTTTTTCAAAATAAAACAGATTCGATTCCATTATATGTGGCTTTGACACACCATACTGTGGTTAACGAATGATAAAAGAGGAATATTTTACTGTACCATTCAGAAGTACATACAGGGCATTCGTTAATATATGCACTTTCTTCACATTTTGAAAACCAATTTATACTTTCTGTACTTCAAAGCTGAATTTTGCATCACCCTGTATATTTTTTCCAAATCTCAACCAAATATGCTAACTAAATGTTCTACACATCATCACGGGAAAATAAATGCACAAATTACTACAAACTGCACTAAAAAATGAACGTAGTACCTGTTGCTTTAGAAGAAATAGTTAACCCTCTCACGGCTGATGAGACCACGTGACACTCGTTGTAACTCGAAATTGTATGGCTTCAACCACTAATTTCTTCAATTTTTTTAAAAACTCTAAAATTTGGTATATATATGTTGTTAGGCAACTATTCAACAATATAGCATATGTCATTCTACATATATATTATATTGTTATCCATTGTTACTATATACTACATACTATTCGCCATATCTCCCAAAGGTATTTACATATTTTGACGAAATAAAGCTCAAATTGAAGAGCAAACCTATCCATTTTGTACGGTTGCGACAAAGGTACTTTGCCATTGAAGAAACGTTAAAATTCCTCTTATAACGTTTGTTTCTCTTTTTTAGTTTTTTTCAAAATAAAACAGATTCGATTCCATTATATGTGGCTTTGACACACCATACTGTGGTTAACGAATAATAAAAGAGGAATATGTTACTGTGCCATTCAGAAGTACATACAGGACATTCGTTAATATATGCACTTTCTTCACATTTTGAAAACCAATTTATACTTTCTGTACTTCAAAGCTGAATTTTGCATCACCCTGTATATTTTTTCCAAATCTCAACCAAATATGCTAACTAAATGTTCTACACATCATCAGCGGAAAATAAATGCACAAATTACTACAAACTGCACTAAAAAATGAACGTTGTACCTGGTGCTTTAGAAGAAATAGTTAACCCTCTCACGGCTGATGAGACCACGTGACACTCGCTGTAACTGGAAAATGTATGGCTTCAACCACTAATCTCTTCAATTTTTTTAAAAACTCTAATATTTGGTATATATATTTTGTTAGGCAACTATTCAACAATATAGCATATGTCATTCTACATATATATTATATTGTTAATCATTTTTACTATATACTACATACTATTCGCCATATCTCCCAAAGTTATTTACATATTTTGACGAAATAACGCTAAAATTGAAGAGGAAACCCCTCCATTTTGTCCTTTTGCGATAAGGGTCCTTTGCCCTTGAAGAAACGTTAAAATTCCTCTTATAACGTTTGTTTCTCTTTTTTAGTTTTTTTCAAAATAAAACAGATTCGATTCCATTATATGTGGCTTTGACACACCATACTGTGGTTAACGAATGATAAAAGAGGAATATGTTACTGTACCATTCAGAAGTACATACAGGGCATTCGTTAATATATGCACTTTCTTCACATTTTGAAAACCAATTTATACTTTCTGTACTTCAAAGCTGAATTTTGCATCACCCTGTATATTTTTTTCAAGTCTCAACCAAATATGCTAACTAAATGTTCTACACATCATCACGGGAAAATAAATGCACAAATTACTACAAACTGCATTAAAAAATGAACGTAGTACCTGTTGCTCTAGAAGAAATAGTTAACCCTCTCACGGCTGATGAGACCACGTGACACTCGTTGTAACTGGAAAATGTATGGCTTCAACCACTAATTTCTTCAATTTTTTTTAAAAACTCTCCTATTTGGTATATATATGTTGTTAGGCAACTATTCAACAATATAGCATATGTCATTCTACATATATATTATATTATTATCCATTATTACTATATACTACATACTATTCGCCATATCTCCCAAAGTTATTTACATATTTTGACGAAATAAAGCTAAAATTGAAGAGGAAACCCCTCCATTTTGTCCTTTTGCGATAAGGGTCCTTTGCCCTTGAAGAAACGTTAAAATTCCTCTTATAACGTTTGTTTCTCTTTTTTAGTTTTTTTCAAAATAAAACAGATTCGATTCCATTATATGTGGCTTTGACACACCATACTGTGGTTAACGAATGATAAAAGAGGAATATGTTACTGTACCATTCAGAAGTACATACAGGGCTTTCGTTAATATATGCACTTTCTTCACATTTTGAAAACCAATTTATACTTTCTGTACTTCAAAGCTGAATTTTGCATCACCCTGTATATTTTTTCCAAATCTCAACCAAATATGCTAACTAAATGTTCTACACATCATCAGCGGAAAATAAATGCACAAATTACTACAAACTGCACTAAAAAATGAACGTAGTACCTGTTGCTTTAGAAGAAATAGTTAACCCTCTCACGGCTGATGAGACCACGTGACACTCGTTGTAACTCGAAATTGTATGGCTTCAACCACTAATTTCTTCAATTTTTTTAAAAACTCTCCTATTTGGTATATATATGTTGTTAAGCAACTATTCAACAATATAGCATATGTCATTCTACATATATATTATATTGTTATCCATTGTTACTATATACTACATACTATTCGCCATATCTCCCAAACTTATTTACATATTTTGACGAAATAAAGCTCAAATTGAAGAGCAAACCTATCCATTTTGTACGGTTGCGACAAAGGTACTTTGCCCGTGAAGAAACGTTAAAATTCCTCTTATAACGTTTGTTTCTCTTTTTTAGTTTTTTTTCAAAATAAAACAGATTCGATTCCATTATATGTGGCTTTGACACACCATACTGTGGTTAACGAATAATAAAAGAGGAATATGTTACTGTGCCATTCAGAAGTACATTCAGGACATTCGTTAATATATGCACTTTCTTCACATTTTGAAAACCAATTTATACTTTCTGTACTTCAAAGCTGAATTTTGCATCACCCTGTATATTTTTTCCAAATCTCAACCAAATATGCTAACTAAATGTTCTACACATCATCACGGGAAAATAAATGCACAAATTACTACAAACTGCACTAAAAAACGAACGTAGTACCTGCTGCTTTAGAAGAAATAGTTAACCCTCTCACGGCTGATGAGACCACGTGACACTCGTTGTAACTCGAAAATGTATGGCTTCAACCACTAATTTCTTCAATTTTTTTAAAAACTCTCCTATTTGGTATATATATGTTGTTAGGCAACTATTCAACAATATAGCATATGTCATTCTACATATATATTATATTGTTAATCATTGTTACTATATACTACATACTATTCGCCATATCTCCCAAAGTTATTTACATATTTTGACGAAATAAAGCTAAAATTGAAGAGGAAACCCCTTCATTTTGTCCTGTTGCGATAAGGGTCCTTTGCCCTTGAAGAAACGTTAAAACTTTTCTTATAACTTTTGTTTCTCTTTTTTAGTTTTTTCAAAATAAAACAGATTCGATTCCATTATATGTGGCTTTGACACACCATACTGTGGTTAACGAATGATAAAAGAGGAATATGTTACTGTACCATTCAGAAGTACATACAGGGCATTCGTTAATATATGCACTTTCTTCACATTTTGAAAACCAATTTATACTTTCTGTACTTCAAAGCTGAATTTTGCATCACCCTGTATATTTTTCTCAAGTCTCAACCAAATATGCTAACTAAATGTTCTACACATCATCACGGGAAAATAAATGCACAAATTACTACAAACTGCATTAAAAAATGAACGTAGTACCTGTTGCTCTAGAAGAAATAGTTAACCCTCTCACGGCTGATGAGACCACGTGACACTCGTTGTAACTAAAAAATGTATTCCTTCAACCACTAATTTCTTCAATTTTTTTAAAAAACTCTCCTATTTGGTATATATATGTTGTTAGGCAACTATTCAACAATATAGCATATGTCATTCTACATATATATTATATTATTATCCATTATTACTATATACTACATACTATTCGCCATATCTCCCAAAGTTATTTACATATTTTGACGAATTAAAGCTAAAATTGAAGAGGGAACCCCTCCATTCTGTACGGTTGCAATAAAGGTCCTTTGCCCTTGAAGAAACGTTAAAATTCCTCTTATAACGTTTGTTTCTCTTTTTAGTTTTTTACAAAATAAAACAGATTCGATTCCATTATATGTGGCTTTGACACACCATACTGTGGTTAACGAATGATAAAAGAGGAATATGTTACTGTACCATTCAGAAGTACATACAGGGCATTCGTTAATATATGCACTTTCTTCACATTTTGAAAACCAATATATACTTTCTGTACTTCAAAGCTGAATTTTGCATCACCCTGTATATTTTTTCCAAATCTCAACCAAATATGCTAACTAAATGTTCTACACATCATCACGAGAAAATAAATGCACAAATTACTACAAACTGCACTAAAAAATGAACGTAGTACC
Source organism: Thermobia domestica (assembly GCF_964235325.1). Lineage (NCBI taxonomy): Eukaryota > Metazoa > Arthropoda > Insecta > Zygentoma > Lepismatidae > Thermobia > Thermobia domestica. The sequence continues at coordinate 8,389 of NW_027657612.1, read as the reverse complement.
TGTTGCTTTAGAAGAAATAGTTAACCCTCTCACGGCTGATGAGACCACGTGACACTCGTTGTAACTGGAAAATGTATGGCTTCAACCACTAATTTCTTCAATTTTTTTAAAAACTCTAATATTTGGTATATATATGTTGTTAGGCAACTATTCAACAATATAGCATATGTCATTCTACATATATATTATATTGTTAATCATTGTTACTATATACTACATACTATTCGCCATATCTCCCAAAGTTATTTACATATTTTGACGAAATAAAGCTCAAATTGAAGAGGAAACCCCTCGATTTTGTACGGTTGCGCTAAGGTCCTTTGCCCTTGAAGAAACGTTAAAATTCCTGCTATAAGGTTTGTTTCTCTTTTTTAGTTTTTTCAAAATAAAACAGATTCGATTCCATTATATGTGGCTTTGACACACCATACTGTGGTTAACGAATGATAAAAGAGGAATATGTTACTGTACCATTCAGAAGTACATACAGGACATTCGTTAATATATGCACTTTCTTCACATTTTGAAAGCCAATTTATACTTTCTGTACTTCAAAGCTGAATTTGGCATCACCCTGTATATTTTTTCCAAATCTCAACTAAATATGCTAACTAAATGTTCTACACATCATCAGCGGAAAATAAATGCACAAATTACTACAAACTGCACTAAAAAATGAACGTAGTACCTGTTGCTTTAGAAGAAATAATTAACCCTCTCACGGCTGATGAGACCACGTGACACTCGTTGTAACTGGAAAATGTATGGCTTCAACCAGTAATTTCTTCAATTTTTTTAAAAACTCTCCTATTTGGTATATATATGTTGTTAGGCAACTATTCAACAATATAGCATATGTCATTCTACATATATATTATATTGTTATCCATTGTTACTATATACTACATACTATTCGCCATATCTCCCAAAGTTATTTACATATTTTGACGAAATAAAGCTCAAATTGAAGAGCAAACCCATCCATTTTGTACGGTTGCGATAAAGGTCCTTTGCCCTTGAAAAAACGTTAAAATTCCTCTTATAACGTTTGTTTCTCTTTTTTAGTTTTTTTCAAAATAAAACAGATTCGATTCCATTATATGTGGCTTTGACTCACCATACTTTGGTTAACGAATGATAAAAGAGGAATATGTTACTGTACCATTCAGAAGTACATACAGGGCATTCGTTAATATATACACTTTCTTCACATTTAGAAAACAAATTTATACTTTCTGTACTTCAAAGCTGAATTTTGCATCACCCTGTATATTTTTTCCAAATCTCAACCAAATATGCTAACTAAATGTTCTACACATCATCACGGGAAAATAAATGCACAAATTACTACAAACTGCACTAAAAAATGAACGTTGTACCTGTTGCTTTAGAAGAAATAGTTAACCCTCTCACGGCTGATGAGACCACGTGACACTCGTTGTAACTGGAAAATGTATGGCTTCAACCACTAATTTCTTCAATTTTTTTAAAAACTCTAAAATTTGGTATATATATGTTGTTAGGCAACTATTCAACAATATAGCATATGTCATTCTACATATATATTATATTGTTAATCATTGTTACTATATACTACATACTATTCGCCATATCTCCCAAAGTTATTTACATATTTTGACGAAATAAAGCTAAAATTGAAGAGGAAACCCCTCCATTTTGTCCTGTTGCAATAAGGGTCCTTTGCCCTTGAAGAAACGTTAAAATTCCCCTTATAACGTTTGTTTCTCTTTTTTAGTTTTTTCAAAATAAAACAGATTCGATTCCATTATATGTGGCTTTGACACACCATACTGTGGTTAACGAATGATAAAAGAGGAATATGTTACTGTACCATTCAGAAGTACATACAGGACATTCGTTAATATATGCACTTTCTTCACATTTTGAAAGCCAATTTATACTTTCTGTACTACAAAGCTGAATTTGGCATCACCCTGTATATTTTTTCCAAATCTCAACCAAATATGCTAACTAAATGTTCTACACATCATCACGAGAAAATAAATGCACAAATTACTACAAACTGCACTAAAAAATGAACGTAGTACCTGTTGCTTTAGAAGAAATAGTTAACCCTCTGACGGCTGATGAGACCACGTGACACTCGTTGTAACTGGAAAATGTATGGCTTCAACCAGTAATTTTTTCAATTTTTTTAAAAACTCTCCTATTTGGTATATATATGTTGTTAGGCAACTATTCAACAATATAGCATATGTCATTCTACATATATATTATATTGTTATCCATTGTTACTATATACTACATACTATTCGCCATATCTCCCAAAGTTATTTACATATTTTGACGAAATAAAGCTCAAATTGAAGAGCAAACCTATCTATTTTGTACGGTTGCGACAAAGGTCCTTTGCCCTTGAAGAAACGTTAAAATTCCTCTTATAACGTTTGTTTCTCTTTTTTAGTTTTTTTCAAAATAAAACAGATTCGATTCCATTATATGTGGCTTTGACACACCATACTGTGGTTAACGAATAATAAAAGAGGAATATGTTACTGTGCCATTCAGAAGTACATACAGGACATTCGTTAATATATGCACTTTCTTCACATTTTGAAAACCAATTTATACTTTCTGTACTTCAAAACTGAATTTTGCATCACCCTGTATATTTTTTCCAAATCTCAACCAAATATGCTAACTAAATGTTCTACACATCATCAGCGGAAAATAAATGCACAAATTACTACAAACTGCACTAAAAAATGAACGTAGTACCTGTTGCTTTAGAAGAAATAATTAACCCTCTCACGGCTGATGAGACCACGTGACACTCGTTGTAACTGGAAAATGTATGGCTTCAACCAGTAATTTCTTCAATTTTTTTTAAAAACTCTCCTATTTGGTATATATATGTTGTTAGGCAACTATTCAACAATATAGCATATGTCATTCTACATATATATTATATTGTTATCCATTGTTACTATATACTACATACTATTCGCCATATCTCCCAAAGTTATTTACATATTTTGACGAAATAAAGCTCAAATTGAAGAGCAAACCCATCCATTTTGTACGGTTGCGATAAAGGTCCTTTGGCCTTGAAAAAACGTTAAAATTCCCCTTATAACGTTTGTTTCTCTTTTTTAGTTTTTTCAAAATAAAACAGATTCGATTCCATTATATGTGGCTTTGACACACCATACTGTGGTTAACGAATGATAAAAGAGGAATATGTTACTGTACCATTCAGAAGTACATACAGGACATTCGTTAATATATGCACTTTCTTCACATTTTGAAAGCCAATTTATACTTTCTGTACTACAAAGCTGAATTTGGCATCACCCTGTATATTTTTTCCAAATCTCAACCAAATATGCTAACTAAATGTTCTACACATCATCACGGGAAAATAAATGCACAAATTACTACAAACTGCACTAAAAAATGAACGTAGTACCTGTTGCTTTAGAAGAAATAGTTAACCCTCTGACGGCTGATGAGACCACGTGACACTCGTTGTAACTGGAAAATGTATGGCTTCAACCAGTAATTTTTTCAATTTTTTTAAAAACTCTCCTATTTGGTATATATATGTTGTTAGGCAACTATTCAACAATATAGCATATGTCATTCTACATATATATTATATTGTTAATCATTGTTACTATATACTACATACTATTCGCCATATCTCCCAAAGTTATTTACATATTTTGACGAAATAAAGCTCAAATTGAAGAGGAAACCCCTTCATTTTGTCCTGTTGCGATAAGGGTCCTTTGCCCTTGAAGAAACGTTAAAACTTTTCTTATAACTTTTGTTTCTCTTTTTTAGTTTTTTCAAAATAAAACAGATTCGATTCCATTATATGTGGCTTTGACACACCATACTGTGGTTAACGAATGATAAAAGAGGAATATGTTACTGTACCATTCAGAAGTACATACAGGGCATTCGTTAATATATGCACTTTCTTCACATTTTGAAAACCAATTTATACTTTCTGTACTTCAAAGCTGAATTTTGCATCACCCTGTATATTTTTCTCAAGTCTCAACCAAATATGCTAACTAAATGTTCTACACATCATCACGGGAAAATAAATGCACAAATTACTACAAACTGCATTAAAAAATGAACGTAGTACCTGTTGCTCTAGAAGAAATAGTTAACCCTCTCACGGCTGATGAGACCACGTGACACTCGTTGTAACTAAAAAATGTATTCCTTCAACCACTAATTTCTTCAATTTTTTTAAAAAACTCTCCTATTTGGTATATATATGTTGTTAGGCAACTATTCAACAATATAGCATATGTCATTCTACATATATATTATATTATTATCCATTATTACTATATACTACATACTATTCGCCATATCTCCCAAAGTTATTTACATATTTTGACGAAATAAAGCTAAAATTGAAGAGGGAACCCCTCCATTCTGTACGGTTGCAATAAAGGTCCTTTGCCCTTGAAGAAACTTTAAAATTCCTCTTATAACGTTTGTTTCTCTTTTTTAGTTTTTTACAAAATAAAACAGATTCGATTCCATTATATGTGGCTTTGACACACCATACTGTGGTTAACGAATGATAAAAGAGGAATATGTTACTGTACCATTCAGAAGTACATACAGGGCATTCGTTAATATATGCACTTTCTTCACATTTTGAAAACCAATATATACTTTCTGTACTTCAAAGCTGAATTTTGCATCACCCTGTATATTTTTTCCAAATCTCAACCAAATATGCTAACTAAATGTTCTACACATCATCACGAGAAAATAAATGCACAAATTACTACAAACTGCACTAAAAAATGAACGTAGTACCTGTTGCTTTAGAAGAAATAGTTAACCCTCTCACGGCTGATGAGACCACGTGACACTCGTTGTAACTGGAAAATGTATGGCTTCAACCACTAATTTCTTCAATTTTTTTAAAAACTCTAATATTTGGTATATATATGTTGTTAGGCAACTATTCAACAATATAGCATATGTCATTCTACATATATATTATATTGTTAATCATTGTTACTATATACTACATACTATTCGCCATATCTCCCAAAGTTATTTACATATTTTGACGAAATAAAGCTCAAATTGAAGAGGAAACCCCTCGATTTTGTACGGTTGCGCTAAGGTCCTTTGCCCTTGAAGAAACGTTAAAATTCCTCCTATAAGGTTTGTTTCTCTTTTTTAGTTTTTTCAAAATAAAACAGATTCGATTCCATTATATGTGGCTTTGACACACCATACTGTGGTTAACGAATGATAAAAGAGGAATATGTTACTGTACCATTCAGAAGTACATACAGGACATTCGTTAATATATGCACTTTCTTCACATTTTGAAAGCCAATTTATACTTTCTGTACTTCAAAGCTGAATTTGGCATCACCCTGTATATTTTTTCCAAATCTCAACTAAATATGCTAACTAAATGTTCTACACATCATCAGCGGAAAATAAATGCACAAATTACTACAAACTGCACTAAAAAATGAACGTAGTACCTGTTGCTTTAGAAGAAATAATTAACCCTCTCACGGCTGATGAGACCACGTGACACTCGTTGTAACTGGAAAATGTATGGCTTCAACCAGTAATTTCTTCAATTTTTTTAAAAACTCTCCTATTTGGTATATATATGTTGTTAGGCAACTATTCAACAATATAGCATATGTCATTCTACATATATATTATATTGTTATCCATTGTTACTATATACTACATACTATTCGCCATATCTCCCAAAGTTATTTACATATTTTGACGAAATAAAGCTCAAATTGAAGAGCAAACCCATCCATTTTGTACGGTTGCGATAAAGGTCCTTTGCCCTTGAAAAAACGTTAAAATTCCTCTTATAACGTTTGTTTCTCTTTTTTAGTTTTTTTCAAAATAAAACAGATTCGATTCCATTATATGTGGCTTTGACTCACCATACTTTGGTTAACGAATGATAAAAGAGGAATATGTTACTGTACCATTCAGAAGTACATACAGGGCATTCGTTAATATATACACTTTCTTCACATTTAGAAAACAAATTTATACTTTCTGTACTTCAAAGCTGAATTTTGCATCACCCTGTATATTTTTTCCAAATCTCAACCAAATATGCTAACTAAATGTTCTACACATCATCACGGGAAAATAAATGCACAAATTACTACAAACTGCACTAAAAAATGAACGTTGTACCTGTTGCTTTAGAAGAAATAGTTAACCCTCTCACGGCTGATGAGACCACGTGACACTCGTTGTAACTGGAAAATGTATGGCTTCAACCAGTAATTTCTTCAATTTTTTTAAAAACTCTCCTATTTGGTATATATATGTTGTTAGGCAACTATTCAACAATATAGCATATGTCATTCTACATATATATTATATTGTTATCCATTGTTACTATATACTACATACTATTCGCCATATCTCCCAAAGTTATTTACATATTTTGACGAAATAAAGCTCAAATTGAAGAGCAAACCCATCCATTTTGTACGGTTGCGATAAAGGTCCTTTGCCCTTGAAAAAACGTTAAAATTCCTCTTATAACGTTTGTTTCTCTTTTTTAGTTTTTTTCAAAATAAAACAGATTCGATTCCATTATATGTGGCTTTGACTCACCATACTTTGGTTAACGAATGATAAAAGAGGAATATGTTACTGTACCATTCAGAAGTACATACAGGGCATTCGTTAATATATGCACTTTCTTCACATTTTGAAAACCAATTTATACTTTCTGTACTTCAAAACTGAATTTTGCATCACCCTGTATATTTTTTCCAAATCTCAACCAAATATGCTAACTAAATGTTCTACACATCATCAGCGGAAAATAAATGCACAAATTACTACAAACTGCACTAAAAAATGAACGTAGTACCTGTTGCTTTAGAAGAAATAATTAACCCTCTCACGGCTGATGAGACCACGTGACACTCGTTGTAACTGGAAAATGTATGGCTTCAACCAGTAATTTCTTCAATTTTTTTTAAAAACTCTCCTATTTGGTATATATATGTTGTTAGGCAACTATTCAACAATATAGCATATGTCATTCTACATATATATTATATTGTTATCCATTGTTACTATATACTACATACTATTCGCCATATCTCCCAAAGTTATTTACATATTTTGACGAAATAAAGCTCAAATTGAAGAGCAAACCCATCCATTTGTACGGTTGCGATAAAGGTCCTTTGGCCTTGAAAAAACGTTAAAATTCCCCTTATAACGTTTGTTTCTCTTTTTTAGTTTTTTCAAAATAAAACAGATTCGATTCCATTATATGTGGCTTTGACACACCATACTGTGGTTAACGAATGATAAAAGAGGAATATGTTACTGTACCATTCAGAAGTACATACAGGACATTCGTTAATATATGCACTTTCTTCACATTTTGAAAGCCAATTTATACTTTCTGTACTACAAAGCTGAATTTGGCATCACCCTGTATATTTTTTCCAAATCTCAACCAAATATGCTAACTAAATGTTCTACACATCATCACGGGAAAATAAATGCACAAATTACTACAAACTGCACTAAAAAATGAACGTAGTACCTGTTGCTTTAGAAGAAATAGTTAACCCTCTGACGGCTGATGAGACCACGTGACACTCGTTGTAACTGGAAAATGTATGGCTTCAACCAGTAATTTTTTCAATTTTTTTAAAAACTCTCCTATTTGGTATATATATGTTGTTAGGCAACTATTCAACAATATAGCATATGTCATTCTACATATATATTATATTGTTAATCATTGTTACTATATACTACATACTATTCGCCATATCTCCCAAAGTTATTTACATATTTTGACGAAATAAAGCTCAAATTGAAGAGGAAACCCCTTCATTTTGTCCTGTTGCGATAAGGGTCCTTTGCCCTTGAAGAAACGTTAAAACTTTTCTTATAACTTTTGTTTCTCTTTTTTAGTTTTTTCAAAATAAAACAGATTCGATTCCATTATATGTGGCTTTGACACACCATACTGTGGTTAACGAATGATAAAAGAGGAATATGTTACTGTACCATTCAGAAGTACATACAGGGCATTCGTTAATATATGCACTTTCTTCACATTTTGAAAACCAATTTATACTTTCTGTACTTCAAAGCTGAATTTTGCATCACCCTGTATATTTTTCTCAAGTCTCAACCAAATATGCTAACTAAATGTTCTACACATCATCACGGGAAAATAAATGCACAAATTACTACAAACTGCATTAAAAAATGAACGTAGTACCTGTTGCTCTAGAAGAAATAGTTAACCCTCTCACGGCTGATGAGACCACGTGACACTCGTTGTAACTAAAAAATGTATTCCTTCAACCACTAATTTCTTCAATTT